>NC_088340.1:34022500-34322500 GCF_036884655.1 Musa acuminata AAA Group
GGTTGGTCGAGGCGGGTCTTAGCCCAATGCCTCGAGGTATGCCCTAAGGGGTAGCTTTAGGGTTTCTGTTAGGGATTAACTAGTCAGCTGACCAATGTTGGTGCTTTTGCGCAGAGATGGTGGTTCTCCGAGACCTTCGTGGGGGGAAGACCTCGACGGCCCCGTCTACTCGTTCGTCGGCCGAGGCGAGGGTTGGCTCGAGAGAGGCCCCAGTGGATGTTGAGGCCGGTCGCCCTCGAAAGAAGGCGAAGACCTCCTCGGCAAAAGCCTCTGGGGAGTCAGCGGCTCAGCCAGCGGGGGCTGTCGTTACACCAGCCGGACGCGCCAGGAAAAGCCTCGGGCGGGGTGAAGCCGGCACGAGTAGGGAGGCGGCGGGGAAGGCCCCTCGAGAGCCCTCCATCTGCGAGCTTTGTCGCCTTCAAGCCCAGGGGGAGGACGAGCCCTACCAGGCGCGAGCGATGGGTGATCTTCCTCCGAGCGAGCCCTCCGACCCGCTGACGGCCCGCTGGGAAGGCCTTTCCCGAGGCAACCGGGTGTGGGCCGACGGGGATTCCGCGACCGGGTTTATCCGCGGAGGGCTCCATCCCGACATAGCTCGGGATCTGTATACTCTGCCCTCGGAGGTTCTTCTTGTCAGGTCTGCTAAGTCGCTGTTGTGGGTAAGTGTCATTCCGCTGGTTCGGTTGCATGTGTTCGGATAACTCTTATTTTAACTCATTTGTTTGTAGGGCACTCACTATGCCGCGGCGCTAATGGACCGCGTTCGTGACGCGGGGCGGGTCATCGACATCTTGAGTGACTGCAATGCTGACCTCCTGAAGCAGGTGGAGGAGGTCCGCGTCGGGCAGCTCCTGAGGTGGTCGCGGCAACCGAGCAGCGCGCCTCGGATTTGGACGCAGAGGCGACGCGCCTCCGATCCGAGCTCAAGGCGTCCGAGGAGCGGAATAAGGAGCTTCAGATGCATATGAAGGCGTCAGTGGCCGAGGCTCGTTCAGCAAGGGGGGAGTCGGTCGAGTTGATCCGTCGGCTGGAAGAGTCGCGTGCTGAAGCGCGGGGGGCTGCCGAGGCCCTAGTCATCGAGATCCGCCAGAGGCCGGAGAAGGACAAGAAACTGATCAAGGACTACAAAGATTCATCGGGCTTTCAGCTTGGCCTTGTTCGTACTGGGCGAGTTTCATACGAATACAGGTACCGGATTGCCCTCACCCGCTTCAAGGCGCGCCACCCCGGCCTCGAGGTCGCAGAGGATCCTTTCGACTCCTTCCCCGAGGACATGAGTGTCGACATGCTGGATGATGTCTCATTTGATGACAGCCCCGACGCTCCAGAGGCATAAATGTAGACTTGTCTGTATATATTTTTTCCTTTCCCTTTTTTTTGTTGTTCGGGTGTGTAATGTAATGCGCTTCCTGAAAATAATATGGCTGTTTTTATCCTCATCGTACTCGTTTGTCTTGTGATTTGCCTTTTACTAATGCGTTGTGTTATACTAGCTTTTGTTAACATAACTCCCGCTTTTGTTGCATCCCAGCTCATCGTATTACGGGAAAAACTTTTTGAGGTTTTACGAGTTCCAAGTCCTTGGCAAAGCGTGGCCCTGCATCATCGTGAGTCGGCACGTACCGACCCTAACAATTTCGATCACCCTAACAATTTCGATCACCCGATAAGGGCCTTCCCAATTGGGAGCTAACTTCCCACGTGCTCGGGTCGGGTCGCTAACCTTGGCCCTGCGTAAGACCAGGTCATCCAGCTTAATTGGCCAAGGCCACACCTTATGGTTATAGATTCTAGTGATGGCCCTTTTATAGGAGAGGTCTTTCGGGTGCGCATTAGTGCGTCGCTCCTCAAGCAGATCGAGATCAGCTCGTAGTCCCTGGGCCGATACTCATTCGTCATAGCTTGCCGTCCTCGTGGTAGGGAAAACCATCTCGGGAGGCAAGATAGCCTCGGTCCCAAATGAGAGGTTGTAAGGGGATTCTCCGGTCGCGGCCTTGGGGGTGGTCCGCAAGGACCACAAGATACTGGGGAGCTCGTCCACCCAAGCTGATTGGACCGCTGACACTCTCCTCTTGAGTCCATTTAGAATAGATCGGTTAGTGACTTCGGCTAACTCGTTCGTCTGGGGATGGGCCACAGAGCTGAACCTTAGCTGAATCCCATAGTTCGCACAGAACTCCTGGAACCGAGCACTGGTGAACTGGGATCCGTTGTCCGTGATGATGGCTTCAGGCAAGCCAAATCGAGTCACGATGTTTTTCCAAATGAATTTCTCCACTTGCCGCTCCGTGATCGTTGCTAGTGGCTCGGCTTCGGTCCATTTGGTGAAGTAATCCACGCCCATGACAATGTATCGTCGTTGCCCCGACGCCGGTGGAAAAGGGTCGAAGAGGTCCAATCCCCATTGCGCGAATGACCACGCGCAGTCGATGGGGGACAAGGGGACCGTTAGCTGCCTGGGCGTTCGGGCGTGCCTCTGGCAGGGCACGCACCGCCGCACGTAGATTCTGGCATCTCGGGACATGGTGGGCCAGTAGTATCCTTGACGAAGGATTTTGTAGGCCAAGGTCCGAGCAGCAATATGCTCCCCGCAGATCCCCTCGTGGACCTCGGCGAGGACTGCCTTCGCTTCATCAGGCTCGAGGTGCGCTGCGGCAGGGGCTGTGAGAAGGATCGCTTGTAGAGCCATCCGTTCACCTCGGAATACCATGCTTGCGTTCGGCGAATGCGGTGCGCTGCGGCTTCGTCGTTGGGAAGAATCCTGTTGCGTTTGAAGAGCAACATCTCCTGTACCCACGTGGCACGCGCTTCGGCCGGAGTTATAGCCGAAACTGAGATGGTGCGGAATGGGAGATCTTTAACCTCAAAGTGGTTTCCGTGGTCTGGTCCTGAAGCCATCTTCGCCAACTCGTCGGCTCGTTCATTTTAGCTCCTCGGCATCTTGGATAACGTGAAGTGGGAGAAGTTGGAAGCTAGGCTTTTTACCTCTGCCAAGTACCTTGCCATGGTCGGTTCCCTAGCTTCGTACCCACCGCTAAGTTGCTCGACAACGAGCTATGAGTCAGTGAAGACGTGGATGGCGTCCACCTGCATTTCAAGGGCCAGCTTGAGTCCTGCCATGAGCGCCTCGTATTCGGCTTCATTGTTGGTTGCCCGGAACCCGAAGTGGAAAGAGCGTTCGAACGAGCGTCCGTCAGGGGCCGAGAGTACCAACCCCGCGCCGGCACTGCTGGAGGTAGCCGAGCCGTCCACGTGTAGGTCCCACGCCCCCTCTAACTGCTCAGGGCTTCCATTCCCGTCTTCAACCAGTTTCGCAATGAAGTCGGCCACGAACTGGGCTTTGATAGCAGTCCTCGAAACGTAACGTATTGTCACGGACAAACTTCTAAACAAGGTGTTCGATGTAATGCTTATACATGTTCGTGTCGTTTGGCATGTTCATGCCTTGTACAGCCGGTAGAGGGGCAGCCGAATGCTTAATAGTCCCATGTTAGTTGGGTTGGTGGCCTCTTTAGGCTTGTAAATAAAGTTTGTGTCATGTGGACACATGCAAGAGATTTTCGGTCTGTAATGGACCATTTTACCCTTTTTTGTGCCACTGTTCAGAGCTTGTAAAGTCTGTTTGTAATTTGCAATGTCTATGAAGTGTTTTTCGGAGATGTTTGCTTGTGGAACCCGATTGAGGCGTTCTCTCTTTTGGTGGTCCTAAGGGACAATGGGAGGCTTCGGGGAGGCTGACCCTTGCGGACGGACACGCAAGGGTGCCGCACGACTTAGGCAAATCCAGCTAAGTTCGTGATAGATGGTATCAGAGCGGGACAAGCACTCATAGAAACACTTAGCATGCAAACGTGAGGGACCTAGCGGGGCTGCGTTGAGGGCAGTCAGCATACGCGCGACCGTTTGGGGGGAAACGAGCATGGAGATGTAGGGAAAAGAGTCGCTCCGAGGAGCGAGCATCTGAGATTGGCATTCAGAGGAATGGCCAACCCTTCGCGCAAGAGGCACCACGAGAACAGACAAGCTTGGAAGAATGTGGAGCGCACAAAAGTTGGGATGGCTGAGTTTGAGCTACGGCTCAACGTTGACAACTATACTTGATGGTGCTCTAGGCAAGCGAGGCGCTTGGCAAGAATGAGACCATGCAAGGTGGAATGAGTTGTTCAGTGATCGAAAGAGTTGTGCAAAGCTCACAGAGGTGAGGGGAATTGCTAAGTCAAAGAATTCGGTACTCATGCATGGGCTTGTATGCGAACGATGGAGTGTTCGCGGCCATCCCAAGGCGGCCGAGACTCGGCGCCATGGAGCATTGAATCTTTCTCTTCGGCATGTGAAGGATACGTCCGTAGGAGGCTGAAGTGTGCAACGAGTTCAGCATGTTGCTAGGCCTTGAGTGGTGCAGCGGGGGCTGTATTGATGTGGAGTCGCAATCTAGCAAGTGCGTTTACAGGAGGCAGAACAATGCATAGTTTGTTCAGCAGATCGGAGTAGTCCAAGGGGATGGTGGTCTCCGAAACGAAGAGAGATATTGCTCCAATGGGACAGTTATCCAGGATGGGTAAGTCCCGGCTCTCCAAAGGGAGAATCATGTGAGATGGACCTCACAAGTTGAGGAGGAGTACCTCAACAAACAACAACTCCATGAAGCTCGATGGACTGAGCAAGCGACGAGGAGTCGTCGCATGATCTCACTCGAGAGAATGCATTGGTGGATGCATTGCGAGATCAAGTGGGGGAGCAACACAAATGAAGGCACACTTGGAGTCGATGTGGAGATCGGACTCAAGGGAGGGCTGACTCGTGGAATGGTGGGCGCGAGGGCCACCATCGACTCAATGCGAAAACGAGGAGCGGAGCAACTTGGGTGTAACTTGGCGAAGTACCCAAGTCGCATGAAGGGAGCCAGCAGAGAAGTTGGAACATGGAGCAGAGGCATAGTGCTTTCCTTAGATAGAGGTCAAGGACATGAACTCTTGCAGAGGCAAAAGTAGGATCATGTTGTTCCATGGGTCCTTCATTCTGACGGAGCAGACTCATCTTGCATGGTGCCAAAGATGAAGGGAGCTTCTGGGCATATGCACCTTATCTCGCAGAAGCATTTGAGGGAGGAACTAAGGCGACTCAATTTGCGGAGGCGAAGTTGAGTTCAGAAGGCCTTAGCACGGGGCAAGAGGATGCAGAGGCAGGTACTCTTGAAGAATATGCCACAGTGTTGTCATTCAAGTTGTCATAAAGGAAGCGGTGCGCAGCGGAGATTGTGCTAGTAGGGGCAGAGGCCTAGGATCCAGGCAATGGTGCACAAATTACAGCGAAGTCGGTGGACTTCGGGAGCTACTAGGCGATGGACTGTCCTAGAGCGGTGCTTCATCTAGGTGTGACCCAAGAGTGGGTGGATGAAGGTCGATTGCCAAAGGAGCGAACAAAATCGAAGGTGGAAGAGACCCTGCGATGTATTGGTAGAGGCCACACATGGAGGGTTCACAATTCGAGTTTATTCCACAAGGATCAGAATGCAATGGAGATGTCACCAGGAGGTGACATGGTGCAGCGGATCATGGTGGAACAGTTCGTGGCAATGCGATACACACGATCTAGTCCCGTGAGGGATGAGATCATATGGAGGTATGATCGAGAGTTACTGGGAGCTCCGCTTTGGTGAACAACACGACGGCAAGAAGGGCTATGGATTCAAGGAGTGAAGGCCATGGTACCGCAGAGGCGGGTCTTCCGGGCGTGCATCGAATTTTGCATCGGATGAAAACCTTGGTTATCAGCATATGGGGGTTGGGTTCCACCAAGGGAAAAGTTCGAATGCAAGTACCAGTGAGTTCAATAGGAGGGACTTGATCATGCAGAGGTATGATTGAAGCAGCTGGAGAGTTGGACTGCTTTAGAGCTCATATTCGCTTAAGGGAGCCCGACAAGTCAGAGGACAAGGTCGAGTAAGCGAACGTTGCTACCAAGGAAGCTAGGGAGAGCAGAATCGGTGCAAACCTTATAATGTGATGGCAGAGGCCATGCATGGGAGTTGCAATCTGTCTTTCCATCGACCAGAGGGAGCTGCTTGGAGAACACAGAGGTGTTGAAGCAGGGGGTCGAAAGGGGCGAGAAAGCGACGACAAGTCCAGAGGGACTTAGCTACCCAAAATCAAGCATAAGTCAGAATGGAGGTGGACTCAGAGGAGTGCCACGGAGACATATCTACTGATTGTGAAGAAAAGGGATGCAGATGCGAGGAGACGGATAGTATGACCATGGGCATGGCAGCGCCATGGTACCGCAAAGGCGGGACTTCTGTGAAAGTCATTGATCCCTTGCTCTCACGGAGGGAGAGCGCATGGTCATGAAAGGGGCCGAGGAGGTGGAGTATGCAGAGGCAATCTCCAAGTACCGAGACAAGGCTGAAGGGCAGAGGCCAAGAAACTTTGTAAGATCGGTGTCAACAAGTTTCTCATCAAGATAGCCGTAAGTGAAGGACTTTGGGTCATGCAAAAGTGCACGACCAAGGAACGAAGCAAGCAGTACGCGGTGCTATACCGTTGCTACTTAGTGGAGTAGGCATCAGGGTTGATGGAGAAGACGGTACAATCCCAGAGTCGACCTCATCTATCAGAGAATTACTCCAAGTTGGGGTGAAAACTTCCCGCATTCCAGAAGTTCGATGGCATTGAGAAGGTGAATCACAGTAACTAACTCAACGCAAGGAGTGCAAACACTTCAAGTGCTTCAGAAGTGTGAGCAAGGAGCATGCGAAGGCCAGTAACCAGCTCGATGCATGAAGTACAACCTCGAGGAGGCGGGCGAAGTCAAGTAACCTTTGCCTTCTCAATTCTTAAGAGGATGGGCGAAACCGAGTACCCCAATTCTCTTATCTATCCAGCAGAGGAGCTATGCACAAATTCAAAGACTCTTCGAAGATAATGGAAGACAATAACTATCAAATCCTCACCAACGGTGATCAGTGCTACTGAGAGTAGATTGTCCGCTTCATTTCCTAACGAAATACCAATCGAAAGCGAAAGTGATGCGAACCTACTTGGATGTGACAACTAACTGAAAGAAGAGTCAATGAGTAGATTTTGTGGAGAAAGGACCCAAAACTTCAGAAGTTTACGAGGCGATGCTCATTAAAGCTCCAACAAGCATCCACTCAGTTCAAGCAGCATGTGGAAATTTTGAGAGACTAGCGCAGTAAGGATAGTCTTTTCCTTCATTTGGTGGATCCGCAAGAATCAACGAGGATCAACACAACTCAGCCAACCCCACACCAGAGTCAGAGTCATTGGCGAGTTGAAGCAGCATGGCAGATCAAAGGTTCGACTACTTAAAAACAGCAGCAGAGAGCAGTTGGGAGCCAGGAGGCGCATTGCAGCTGGAGCAGAAGATTGAAGACTCAGCAAAGGCGAAGAGTTGCAGTGTTCATAAAGGCTTCGACGAGGACGTCGAAGGAATAAGTGGGGGAGAATGTCAAGGACAAACTTCTAAACAAGGTGTTTGATGTAATGCTTATACATGTCCGTGTCGTTTGGCATGTTCATGCCTTGTACAACAGGTAGAGGGGCGGCCGAAGGCTTAATAGTCCCATGTTAGTTGGGTTGGTGGCCTCTTTAGGCTTGTAAATAAAAGTTATGTCATGTGGACACGTGCGAGAGATTTTTGGTCTGTAATGGACCATTTTACCCTTTGTTGTGCCACTATTCAGAGCTTGTAAAGTCTGTTTGTAATTTGCAATGTCTATGAAGTGTTTTTCGAAGATGTTTGTTTGTGGATCTCGATTGAGGCATTCTCTCTAACCCATTCTCTCTTTTGATGGTCCTAAGGGACAATGGGAGGCTTCGGGGAGGCTGACCCTTGCGGACGGACACGCAAGGGTGCCGCATGACTTAGGCAAATCCAGCTAAGTCTGTGACAGTATGTCGAATTCTCTGAGCTCTACCGACCACTTGACGAGTCGTCCTGCGACATCAAACTTAGACAAAACCTACCGGAGCGGCTGGTCAGTGATTACCTCAATCGAGTGAGCCTGGAAGTAAGGGCGTAGTTTCCGAGATGCCAGCTTTTCGAGTGGCGGATACCACTCCTCGGGTCTGTTCAGGACGTGGCTGATGTAGTAGACCGGTAGTTGTTCCCCGGAAGCCTCTTTGGTTAGGACGGAGTTGACCGCGTGCTGGGAGGCGGCCAAGTAAACGCTGAGCTTTTCCTCGAGAGTAACCGAAGCAAGGCGGGGGAGGTTGGCCAGGTGCCGCTTGACTTGTCCAAAAGCCTCTTCACACTACGCCATCCACCGAAAGTCCTTAGGGTTCTTTAACGCCTGGAAGAAGGGGAGGCAACGATCACCAAACCAAGATAGAAACCGGGATAAGGCAACAAGCCGTCCGTTTAGTCGCTGCAAGTCCTTGACTGTTCGAGGGGCCTGCATGCTGATGACCGCCTGAACCTTTTCCGGATTCACGCCGATTCCTCTTTCATGCACGATGAATCCGAGGAACCTTCCCGAACTGACACCGAAAACGTACTTTGCCGGGTTTAACCATAAGCCATACCTCTGGAGCGTGGAGAATGTCTCGGCCAAGTCGGTCAGGTGGTCTGCCACAATGAGACTTTTCACGATCATGTCGTCGACATAGACTTCGACATTCCGCCCGATTTGAGCGGCGAACATCTTGTTCACGGCCCTTTGGTAGGTGGCGCCTACGTTTTTTAGCCCAAACGACATGACTTTGTAGAAATACACCCCCAGATCGGTGATGAAAGCCGTGTGTTCTTGGTCCTCGGGCGTCATTCTGATCTGGTTGTAGCCGGAGAAGGCATCCATGAACGACAAGCGAGCATGCCCGGCAGTTGCGTCGACCAGCTGATCGATTCTTGGGAGGGGATAGCAGTCTTTCGGGCATGCCTGATTAAGACTCGTATAGTCAACGCACATCCTCCAGTTCCAATTAGATTTCTTTACCAGCACTACATTAGACAGCCATCACGGGTACTTGACTTCCTCGATGAAGCCAGCCGCTAAGAGTCGCTCCACCTCTTCGCGGACGACGAGTTGCCTATCGGGGGCTTGGCGTCGTGGTTTCTATTTTACTGGCCGGGCATCAGGTGATACATTCAGGTGATGCTGGGCGGTCTCTGGGTCAACGCTGGTCATGTTGGATGGCGACCAGGTGAAGACATCGATGTTCTCCTGTAAGAAACCGACGAGCTGCTCTCGTTCTTGCCCGGGGAGTTTCGACCTGACCTGGACCGTCCGATCCGGGCGATCCTCTATCAACGGCACGTCGCATGTGGGCGCCATCAGCTCCGGGTGTGGTGTCGGCCGCTTCTCTTCTCTCGGGTCTTCTAGAGGTTGGTCAGTCCTCGCCCTTTTGTGCAGCGAGACCGCTGTCAAGTAGCATCGTCTTGACTCTCGGGGGCTTCCCCAAACTTCCCCTATCCCGGCGAGGGTAGGAAACTTCACCGTTTGATGATAGGTGGAGACTACAGCTCTGACTTTGTTGAGGGTGGGGCGGCCGAGGATGGCATTGTAAGCAGTAGGAAGATCTACCACCAAGAAGGTGGACATCACCGTCTTTGTTCTGGGCGGCGCTCCCAAGGTGAGGGGCAAGGTAACAGTCCCCAATGGTGAGACCAAATCGCCGGTGAACCCCGTGAGCACCGAGCAGATGGGCTTCAGGGATTCTTTGGTTAACCCCAACTTCTGGAAGGCATCCAGATAGAGCACGTCGGCTGAGCTCCCAGTGTCGATCATGATTCTCCTCACCTGGGATTTAGCGATTCGAGCCATTATCACAAGCGCGTCGTCGTGCTCCGGTGGCTTGACATCCTCGGGAGGGAATGCGACCTTGGGGTCGGGACCACGTTGGGGAGCGTCAATCTTGGCGGAACGGGTGTATGCCTTTCTCCCGGACATACTGGTTCCCCCAGCCGCCGGTCCTCCGGTGATGACATCGATGTGGCGCTCCATGGGGCCCTCCGAGAGAGGCGAGGGCTCCTCGTTACGTCGGACGTACCGACTGAGGTGACCCCCGCGGACAAGCTCCTCGATCTGCCGTTTCAGTTCGCGACAGTCTTCGGTGTCGTGCCCATTTTGCCTGTGAAAGCGGCAATGCTTGGACTGGTCGGCGAGCTCTCGCGGGTTTTTCATCGGAATGGGAGCCCTGAGCAACCCTCTCTCCTTTATCTAGAGAAATATCTTCGTTCGAGATGCGCCTAAGGGGGGCAGAGGAGGCCTCGGAGCGGGCAGGTCAGATTGGTCCAGCCTGTGCCTAGTCGCGGCAGGCTGCTGCCCGCGAGCCGGCTCCGGTCTAACCCTCGTGCGCTTTTCCTGCTTTTCGAACATCCAAGCATCAGCCGTGACGAACTAGTTTGCCCGCTGAAGCATCTCAAGTACCGCGGAGGGGGGTCTCTCAACGAGAGACCAGAAGAATCGAGAAGGTCGCAGTCCCGCCATAAACGCCTACATCAACAGAGAGGGGTGAGCGTCGGATAATCCCCAGATCTGCATGGAAAAATGGTTCACAAAGTGGGAGAGGGACTCGTCCTCCCTCTGGTATAGTCCGAGAAGCAAGGCAACAGACGGTTTCGGTCGTGCGCTGGATAAGAAGTTAAGCTCGAAGTCTCTAGCGAGCTGGTCGAATGAGGCGACCGTCCCGGTCCTCGGGCCGCTATACCATGTGCGGGCTGGTCCCCTTAGTATTGTGGGAACGCCCTGCACATCAGAGCGTTTGAAGTTCCATATAGTGCCATTTGGGTGCGGAAGGCGGCTACATGGTCCGCTGGGTCTATGGAGCCGTCGTATGTGTCCAGAGAGGGGAGACGAAAGTTCTGTGGGACTGTCTGATCCCGTATTTCGGGGACGAATGGGGATCCCTGATGTACGTCCTCTCCGAGCTCTCCTCGTGACCTGCGGACCTCCTTCTGTACCTCGTCAAGTCGTTGACTGACGAGGAGCAACTAGGCTCGCAGGGAGTCCATCGAGGCCGAAGGAAAGACCTCGGGTTGGGCGTGGCCTCTCCGGTCCGCCATAACTCGATCACTAAGTGGGGACGACGAGACCCGAGGCAAAGTGGAAAGCTCCAGGGGCTGCGCCTGAGCCTGAGCAGGCGCGGCTCCTGCTGTCGCACCGGTTTGGCGGCCGACGAGTGTAGCATTCTGGAGACGAGTGGAATGATGGATTGTACCATACCAGTTAGAACTTGGACCTGATGGGTGAGGTCGAGAAAGGCCTCGGACAAGACGGGCGATGGTTCGGCAGAGGGGGCGTCGGGCGGCAACAAACCCTGGTCGTTGAAGATCCGCCAATAGCGCTTTGAAGTTGTGGCGGGGTGTTTGCTACGGAGACCCGTCCGCGGGGAATGTTCCCCTGGAGCCCCGACCGGATGCGCCCCCTCGACTACGGGTTCAGCCGAGTCAGCCTGGCGATCCCTCGACATCGGCCCTCCTTCTAGCGCCATAATGTTGGTGTAAACAACTTTTTAGCCGTGGCCTTGGGGCCGATGCGGCTTGGTTTGGGTCCGGATGACGAGTCGTTGTTTCCTTCAGGAAGGGGCTCCTTGCCAATGTGCCCAGAGAGAGGCGCCTCGCCTTCGTCCCTGCACGTAGGTCGGGTTGGGATGCTCGACCCGACCCCTCTGATGATTAAGTTAGTCGATGATCGTGGGAGTTGTTTGTTTTTCTCTCCTCCTTTCCATTTAGAATGCAAGGGTATTTATAGGGGAGTTCGGTGCTACCTAATGTGCCTGCTCGCAAGGGGTAGGATCGTACCTTCTGATGACGTCTGACATCGCTATTGGCGTGGCGTGCGGTGTCGAGCTTGAGCGGTCGTTAATGGGCCTAGGTTAGCGTTACGACCCATGTCAGTCACGCGCTGTCAGCCCAGTAGGGACGCGGGACATCAGCGGGTGTCACGCAAGTCTTATCGTAATTATCACCCTCATCAACTATACCAAACAAACTCATGATATAGAAGATAGTGTTTTCAATACCTAAGGGCATATACAGTGACATAAAATTCTTTATCATAAGTAGAGTATCTCCTTTTAGCTTCATTTAGCTTTTCGTTGAAGACGGTCATTGGATGTCCCTCCTGACTCAAAGTTTCATCGATACTAATCCTCAACGCATCACATGCTATTTAAACAATTTAGAGAAATATGATAATCTAAGTACTGAGGCTTTGGTCATTCGAGTCTTGATGTCCCGAAAGATCTTGCTAGTAGGTTTGGTATATGTAAACTCACATTCCCTAATATAATCTGTGATGGGAGTTATGACAGTACTGAAATTACATATGAACCTATAATAAAAAATGTCACTAAGCCATGGATTTCAATGAGGGTGGTAGATTCAGTCGACTGACTTTCATATTTTTGGGTTAGCTCTAAATCTTTCAACAAATACTATGGATATAAGAAAGATGACATTTGTTGGTAAGGAATGAATATTTTTTGAGATTTAAATAGAGCTTTTCCTTTTGAAAGACTTTCAAAGTTAATTTAAGGTTTTGTAGGTGTTCCTCTTGAGTTTTACTAAAAAAATAAGAATATCATTAAAGTTAAGAATAAAAAACTCCCCAAGTTAAAGTAAAAAAACTTGGGTTATGGCTCTAATAAGTATGGAAGGGGCATTGGTGAGACTAAATGATATAATTAGCCACTCGTAGAGGCCATTTTATAGTCTTGAAGGTAATTTTTCACTTATCGCTAGGTCAGATTCTAATTCGGTAGTAACAGATCAATCATGGTAAACCACTTAGAATCAGTCAAAAGGTCTAACATATCATCTAACCAAGAGATGCAAAATCGGCATTTGATAGTGATTTTCTTGATGGCTCCATAGCTACCATCCATTTTCAGGGGCGAGAAGGGCATGTACTACACAAAGAATTAAGGCTTTCTTATATGAACCACTTATGAAGCAACTCATCAACTTATCTCTTGAGCTATGCATGCTTAGTGAGATTCAATCGATAGCAAGACAAATTGGATAAGGAGGCTTCAGGAACTCAGCAAGAAAAGAGCTAAACCTCAAAATGTGTAAAGACTTAGATATAGGTATATGTGTTGAAACTATCCCCTCTAGCTCTAGTCTTCATAGTGCTAGTCATAGGTGTCATATAAGTCAATCACGTGAGTGATGACACATGTGACATAATACGCATTCTTTTTTTATTATATTTTGATATTTTATCACTTTATATTGCTTGTTGCACACACACACACACACACACACACACACACATATATATATATATATATATAGTGATATCTATGGATCTATGCAATAAGAATCAGATCATGATGAGATCACGATAATATGACCAATTCACCTTTAAACATAGACCCTAAATAATCCTAGTCATAGGTTACTCGAGAGGGACATCGAGATAACCGGATAGACTGGTGTACTATATACCCATCCATATGATGAAGGCAACTAGTCTCATAGCTGCTTATGTGAGGACATTATGGCTACAGTGTAGGTGCTCATCGGAGAATGAGTTCACTAATTGATTCGCTCACGGAATGCTGGATGGTTAATAATACCTCATTATCAGACAACGATTTCATTGTCCTAATGGTGTACCTGATCCTTAGACTTGAGGCACCAAGGATATCTTGTATGAGTACTTCATTCTTTAATACCAGACTTATATGTTTGAAAGTTCCAAATCTAGCACAATCGATCATCGAGAGTGACAATCAACCTTACGAGGATTATTAAGTATCGATAGAGGATCATCCGCTCTTGTTATCATGAGAGGAATATCTCATGTGTTCTTGCTCAGACAAATCTTTGGCTAGGGTCATTTGGATTGAGAGAGAAAGAGTTCTCGGGGAGAATCCGATTAGAGCGAGACTCAAGTAGAAACTGTATAGGTCTGACACTGAAAGAGTTCAGCTGTTCTCTGCATCCAAGTCAGCAGAATTATTTCATGAACTCTGGTTAATGAAACTTTACTCACATTTAATGCATTTTAAAGATCCTTTCCAGTTTCCATCTTGTTTTTGGAAGCAATCCGGTAAATATGGAATCCAGTCCTTTTCATACAAGTTCAGAAAACTACATGTCACCAATCATCTTAAGACATTCTTTAATTGATCTATCTTAGTTGTTGGAATGGCATTTGCAATCCAAGTCTAGTATTTGGAACAATCAGTAAGATTCATGATATGTCTTTATCTGTAAAAATTGACCAGTTTACTTGGAATCTTTTGTCACATCTCTCCAAATGAATCACTTGTATTCTTTTGATCATGCTGTGATCAGGTACCAAACAAGTTTGCCCAGAACAAGGCCCTGGAAAAAAGATTCCAAAAGTGTTCCTGTTTTGCTCAGGACAAGAACAGGAAGATTGGGATGAGCTTCTTTCTCTTGTCAATCCTTCTTCATCTGATTCTGTTTACACCCACATATGCAATAATTGTGGCATCTTGAACTGGATGTTAAGTGTGCTACAGGTTCAAACCATAATTGGCAGCCATGTTTGCACAACAGATTGACATTTGAATAGATCTTGAACTGATCTTTTGAGATTGATTTTGGCCATAAATTGCTCATATCAAGAATTATTTCTTTAGGTGAAAGGAAAGGATCATATCTCTGCTTCTTCGGAAACCAAAAGCTTTTTCTTTGTTCTTTGGGTCTTGGGTGAATGGATTCAGTCATTTGCCACCACAAAATGGTGATAGTTGAAGAGTTGTAATGCATTCAATCTTCTCTTCCAAGCAAAACATGAAATTAAAATAAAAGCAAAGCATGATCAGATAAGTTGTTTATACCAAATTGCCATTTTTGAAGCATAATAAACATCGGATCGGCGCATCTACTCATTTATTATTGTGTGCTTAGTTGCTAGTTAATTCACCTTTGACACACACACACACACACACACATTTCTTTCACTCTTCAAATGGAAGATCAACCTCTTTGCATATCTGAGCTCCATCCAACATCATATATTATCACTTCACCTAACTCCTATATTCCCCTTACTTAATTTTGTCTAAATTATCCTTTTCCTTAGCAGTGTAATTAATTTCTTTGAATTTTTTTTTACTTCAGATATAAATCTCTTCTCTCATATTGCAGATGACCCAAGTGATGTTATTCCATTATCAAGTGCAGCAGAATGTAACTCATTTATTCTTTCTCCTACAGCACTGATGCAAGACAACCATTAGAGCTCAATAACTTATGCAGATAACAGAGGATTTGCCATGAAATGCAGCTCATAAGAATAGAGGATCACCAAGGGGAATCTGGTGCCAATTATAAGGCTTTCTGCTTATGATCATTCTCAACAAAGCCTTGGGATTTACATGAGTTTTCTCAATCTGGAAACCATATCTGCAACCTCTCGGCTTCTAAAAGATCATTCTTTTTCATGTGAGGTTTGACAAGGAGGAAGCATTGCTTCAAAGTTGTGCAATGCCAGTGCTTACACCTTGAATTAGAGGATGCAAGTTTGGCAGATGCAGAGCCTCACCAGAAAGCAGAGAGGATCTCACATGTTCTGGTGACAAAAGAAGTCACAAAGGTTTGTCCTTTATCTACTGATCACCATTGGTTTAACCTCCATTGTTGTTCACCGGTCTCACCTTCTTCTCCTGCTTCCAACCGCCCGAGGCAATTAATAAGCTCGCGAGTTCGGTGCTATGTCTCTCTCTGCTTTGCTGCCACCAATCATCGCTGGTGATGGTAGATACCTGCACCGCGAAGCACGGTATCTCCCTGTCCAGCTCGCTAGATCCCGCAGTGAGCCATCCATGTCCTGCCACGTCTCCCGTGTCGGCGCTTTAACACCGGTTTTGGGCGGTTATCTGATCCAATTATATCCTAAGCCGACAGCTCGCTTATGTTCTTTCCTGCCCCCACTTGTTTTACCCTGTTTTGGACCAGCCGTAAAAGACGAGGCAAGCGTCGATCCACGTCGGTTACGAGTGGGACCCACCAGCCGAAGGCACCGATCTGCCAATCATAAGACAGGTAGATGTAAAAAAAAAACAAGTTGGTAAATCGTCCTTCTTACCGCCGTGTTATCTGGCGAGAGGGGTCCACAACCCCCAAACAGTGGTCGTCGGCGGAGTGCATCCCCCTACTCTTCCTTTACCCACCAGATCTGGTTTCCTACCTGAGATCGATCTGCTCTCTCTCTCTCCCTCGCTCGGAGTGGAGGAGAAGGAAGCCCTTCTGCTCTCCCGGTTCCTTGGTTTTGCTGCTTACTGTTTAAGACGGGAGAGGGACTGAGTGATTTCGTCAAAGAGGATACCACAAGGTAACGAGCTCTTCCGAATCCTCACCCATCGATCTCCTCCTGTATCAGTGTCTCTCTCTTCTAGATTAGTTTGTCTTTTCCCCCAATTCGATTCAATTTGTACGTCTACTCTTTCTCCCTTTCTCCTCGGAGGTTAAATTTTTGATAAAAGCCCTTTTTTTCCTGAGGAAATCTTGAAATGTGCTTCTTGTTTGTGGCAAAGATCAATTTTTTTAAAAAAATATCGCATCATTGGTTACATTTTTATGGGAATATGAGTTTTGGCAATTCCATTGATCCTTGTGCGTGTGGTTGAAGAAAGAGTTATAGTGTTCTCTTCAAAGAAAGATCCGGCTTTTAGAAGAAGAGCAAGAAAGAAAAGCGAGGACATGGGGAAGAAGGCGAAGTGGTTTGGTGCCGTGAAGAAGGTCTTCAGCCCCGAGTCCAAGGAGAAGAAAGAAGAGGTCTGGATTTTGCTCCCCTCCTGTGTTTATCTGATCTGTGTTACCAAGCTGCCACTGTTGAAAAAAGGCTTCCTTTCTCTTCCTTTTTCCTAGAGATTGAAGAAGAAGCTGGAAGATGGGACATCCAAACATCCGGATCCCTGTCCTGCCGACTCCTTAGAATGCACTGCTCGTGAGGCAGTTCCTCCTCCGCCTCTGCCTCATCCGGATGAGGACAAAGTAGTGGAGATTGAGACCGAGCAGAGCAAGCATGCCTGTTCTGTAGCCACTCCTGCTGCCGTGGAACCTGTTGTCACCTCTGCTGAGGCCGCAAGGGAGGTCATTAGCCTCACAACTCGCACAAAGTTCCCCGGTAAATCGAGAGAAGAGATTGCTGCAATCAAGATCCAGACTGCTTTCCGAGGCCATCTGGTATTTAGACTCAGTGCTTTATTTAGTACAATACATAGGATTTCATTTTATAAGCATCTTGAACTCAAGAATAATGTCCTTTTAAGATATTATATAAGCTATTTTTGTTGAGATTAATAAATAGTATTTGTTCAGTAGGCTGATAGAATTGTGTTCTAGAGTACAAACATGCCATTTGTGATATCAACAAGACAGGTTGCTTTTTACAAGTGTCTGAGAAGTTTATTTTTTCCAGCAAATTTGTCTAGTCGAAGGATTTTAGTCACATTATTTGCTTTTTTAATGGGGAGCTACTAAACTTACGTAGCTTTTGCAAAGTCTTTATTATAATCAAATCTAGCACTCAACAACAGTTTCAATTGTGCTTTCTAGAAAACTAGTACTATTTTGTCAATATGTTGATGTTTGTCTTGGTTTTAGCTTATTATTGACTATCAACTTTATGTAATCAAAATGTTCACTCCAAAATTAGTTTTGGAGATTTCCTATAAGTGCTTGTACCTTATTATGCCTTCGGTTAATGTAATTATCTAATTCTCACTGATGAAGGATGCGATAGATGTGATGAAGAAAATGCGATGAAGAAGATGGATCAATTTCATTAAAGTGAGCAGCCATTTATACAGGTAGAGGGAGAGATTTCCTCTATCATGATTAGTCTGTTAAGAAAGATTTTCTTAGTCAGTTGAGGAAATCTTCTCTTCTATGATGCCCCCGCAAAGATTGAGCTTCTGTCAAGAATGCCAATTTTTTATAGATGTAATGAAAATGTTTTGTGGGGGAGAGGTTTTGTGAGAGAGTCTGCTAGCTGATCAGCTGTATATACATGAGAAACACGCAGTTGATGTCTGACAACTTGATCTCGGATGAAGTGGAAGTCGATGACAATGTGTTTCATGCGTGAGTGGAACATTGGGTTGACGCATAGGTAGGTGGCTCCGATATTATCATAATATATTGTAGAAATGGTGGTAGAATTGATATTAAGTTCCTGTAGCAAATTAGTGACCCAGTTAAGTTCTACGGTAATGGTGGCGATGGCTTGGTATTCAACTTATGTTATAGACCTTGTGATTGTCTTCTACTTCTTAGAACCCCAACTGATTGGATTTGCTTCAAGGAAGACAATATACTATGACGTAGGTGTTCTATCATCAATGTTCCTTGCCTAATCTTGCATCGACAAAGGCATGAAGATGAAGTGATGAGTGTTTACGAAGAAGAAGTTCATGATTGAGAGTCCCTTTGAGATATCGCGAAACTCGTTTTATTATAGACCAATGTATAGTGGATGTCCGATGCATAAATTGTGATAATTTGTTAACGACAAATGAGATGTCTGGACGTGTAAGAGATAAGTACTGTAAGGAGCCAAGTACTTGTCGGTATTGTATAGGATCTGTAGTAGGGCTTCCATCATATAATTTAAGTGATTCAATAGTAGAGAGTGGAGTGGCAACCTTGTTGGTGTTTTGTATGTTCATCTTTAATAGTAGATCTTGAATGTACTTCCTTTGATATAGAAAGAATCCTAAAGACGTGTATAATGCTTCTACTCCCAGAAAGTAGCTTAAAGTTCCTAGATCCTTGATGGAGAATCGATCTGTCAACTACTTGAGGATTATTGCCTGTAACGATAATGTCATCCATATTCACTAGTAGATATATTGTACTTCTACTTTGTTGTTGTAGAAACAATGAAGTGTCAGATTTAGAGTTGATAAAGCTAGTAAATACCAAAAACAAGCCAAGTTCGATGTACCAAGCTCTTGGAACTTGACGAAGTCCATAAATAACTTTTTGGAGTTTACAAACATGTCTTGGATATTGAGGATGGATGAAGCCAAGAGGTTGCTGTATAAAAACATCTTCAGTTAGAGTCTTTTGTAAGAAAGCATTGTTAACATCCAGTTATCGTATATGCCAGTCTTTTGTGATGACCAAACTCAGGATAAGTCAAATTATCATCGGTTTAACAACGGGACTGAATGTTTCTATAAAGTTAACACCATGTCGTTGATGAAACCCTTTGGCCACTAGATGTACTTTATATTTGGCAACAGATCCATCTGGGTTCCTCTTAATTCGAAAGATTCACTTATACTCGATGATATTTTATGGGCGATGAAATGGTACAAGGGTCCATGTGGAATATTATGGAGTAGGATATTATATTCTTCACACATGACTTTGCGCCAGTGTGGAGATTTTTGAGCTTAAGTGAAGGTGGTGAGTTCAATGAGCTCAGTTGGAGAGTTTGTGATGACATGAAGGTCAAGGACTTGACGTGGTTTGAAAATACCACTTTTGGAGCATGTTGTCATGGGATGTTCAAGCGCGATGGATTGTTAGGTTGTGTTGTAGGTATAAGTATTGGTGGAGAGTCATTAACACTTACTTAATTAGGCTGGGGCACGTTGGTGTCATTGGGCCGAGGAGAAGACAAAGACATTAGTTGTGGTTTCGAGGGTATTACTTCATCAGCCATTGCAAGGTGAATTTGTGAAGAAGCGGAGAAGTAGTAGAGGGAGTAAAGAGCTGCGGAACTGGAGTAATAAGAGAGTGTATATCTTGATGGTAAGTATTAGATGGCATAGTGAGAGGTTTGTTTGGGGGGGTCTGAGGCATGGTTTGCAGTACTGAACTGTACCGCCCGGTACGGGCGGTACGTACCGGTCCGAGTGCACTGTAGCAGTGCTACAGTACTCTGCACAACTGGGTGTACCGCTCGGTACATCTGGGTGTACCACTTGGTATACCGTACCGTGCCGGTACTGAGCCCAGGTCGAAACATCGGTATGGTACGGTATTGCGAACCTTGGTCTGAGGTGTACTCCAGTGATGTATGATTGTTGGAGTGGCTTACATGGCTGAAAACCCATGCTTTTGGAAGGGAAAAGTAGACTCGACAAAAATGACGTGATATAAAAACTTTTTGAGTTTGAGGATCATAGCATCGAAAAACATTATGTTCAAGAGAGTACCCTTTAAAAATGCACAGCTTGGATCTTGGTGTTATCTTCTGTGAAGCATAGGTGCATAGCCACAAATAACATAAATAGCCAAATACTTTGAATTTTTGAAAGTTTAGGATTTTGTGAAATAGTTTTTCAAATGGTGATTGATGTTATAGGACTGGACTGAGTATGCGATTAATAAGGTAGACTGTAGTTTGAAAGACTGCTGACAAAAAAATTGGTAGCATAAAGGCTTGGTGGAGAAGGATGGGACCAGTTTCAACTATATGTCGATGTTTACATTCGGGCTTGATATTCATCTCCATCATCAGAGTAAACTATTTTAATTGTAGATTGAAAGAAGTTCTCGACCAACTTTCTAAAATGGGGAAAGATTATATAAAGACTTCATATTTGTGTTTGAGATGATATAACCATGTATACTTGAAAAATAATCTACGAAAATGACAAAATTGAAAATTGTCAAAAGAAGTGGTTGGGGCATGTCCCTAGACATCGGTGTAAATAATTTCAAATTGTTTAGAGCAGGATATGGAAACATTCTAAAAGATATATATGACTTTTATTGTTAAGACAAGCATCATAATAAGTTATAATGTTACTGGTTTTGAAAGTTGGAAGAGAATAACGAGACAGTAGTTGTTGAATAGAGGATAAAGGATGACCAAGACGACGATGCCACACATCAATGAGAGCATCAACTAAGGAGAGAGTGATTGGCTAGGTGATTTGTGAAGCTGACGACCACACATAAATCTTGTCTTTATTCTGGTCCCAGACCAAAGATGCCCCGTGCTTAAATCCTTTACAAGAAAGGAGTCAGAAAAGAATTCAATTGAAGTGTTGTTTTGTTTACAAAATTGAGAAATAGAAATAAGGTTCTTTTTAATGTGAGATATACACAGAACATCATCGAGTGTAAAAGTAGTGGTGTGTGAATTAAGTGTTATGGAACCAGTATGAGTAATGAGGATTCCGGTATCGTCACCAATGATGATGTCTTCATTGCCTCCATAGTTGTTATGGATGGACAAGTTCTGTAGATCAAATGTGATGTTATGAGAAGCATCGGAGTCCACAATCCAATTGTTTGGACGTCGGAGTAGTCATAATATTTTCTTGAGGCTAATTGAGTGTAGAAGTAAGTATGGGTTGAGACCGACAGACTTTGGTTGAGTGTCCGACTTTATCACACAGCTGACAGACAACTCTTTGTTGGTTTGTATGGTTGGGACGCTAGGGCTACTGGTTATTGAAGTTGCCACCTTGATTGTTGTTGAAGTTGTCTCCATAATTAAAAGGTTGCTGGCGTAATAGATGTGGATATGTTTGTGTATTACCTATATATCCAGAAGGCATCTTAGTTAGTCGTTTGTTGACGTTCTGTAATGGTTGGTTCTATCATCCTTTCGCCACGTTTCAAATATGTATCATAATCAATCAACCTGTCATTATAGTTCTTTGAATGACATCGATAAGTCTTGTGCCCGAATCTTTGTTGCCAATTCCTTGTATTCGTCTCCGAGGCCATTGAAAGTATGGATAATGACTTTTTTATCACTGAGGGAATGATCTATTAAGGCCAAGCAATAGTACTTTCCTCTTGTGTTGTTTTCATCAGGAAGACTAAGCATACAAGTACGAGAGCGATTGGCTAAGGTGGTTTGTAACTTAGACCTTGCTTTTGTTGCAGTGCTGTATGAATATATTAGTAGTGCGATGGATCCAACGACCGAGGCTTGAATTGCTTGGAGGATAAGATGATCTTGACGTAACCATAGTTTGTGAGCAGGATTTGGTACTGGACTGGGTTCTCCTGATATTTGCATCTGTTTTGGTGAACAGTTGAGAGAGTCGTTGACGTAGCCTAGTAGGTCATATCCAAATAGGAGATTGGAGAATTGTGCTCGCCAAGATGCATAGTTGGCTGCCCTTGGATAATTTGAAGGGAATCAAAGTTACAACATTGATGGAGATAAGTCTTCTATGTTGATAAGAATTATTGTTCCCTGTGGGAACAATAATTGGAGCGTCAGATGTAGATGATGAAGATATTATGAGAATGTGCATTGATTTGACGGAGCAAGCTAGCAAGCGGAAGTTTGATCAAGAAGGTTCCTTGTCTGGAGAGACGTCGGTGAGGAAGAAGATACCGAGGAGGAAGTCGCCCGTGAGGATGCTATTGTTGCTGGTGGGAGGAGAGGTTCTGCTGTTGTTGCGACAACAGTGAGAAGGTGTTGTCGCAGTGGGAAGACCTCGTTTTCTTGGACGCTTGGGATTCAAGGATACTTCCAGTGAGCAGATCAAAGGAGACGGAGGGGTGATCGATGGGGAAGAAAGCAAGCGATGGGGAATACTGCCCGACATAAGAAAAGCAAGGGAAAGTTGCAACTGTCAATCTCTGGAGCAGAACGATGAACGAGGTAGGCCTCGATCGCCTCCTGGGGTGCCACCACCATCAATCTTTGGAGCAGCGATTGATGGCAGAGTTCAGAGATCAGTGGTAGAGGGCTACGACTGCTCTCTCGTCGCTAGTGAGGTAGATCAGAAGAGGAAGAAGTCCGTTGCTATGTCTTTCGCACGGGAAGCTTCGACGGTGTAGCTAGTAGCCGCTGCCGAGGTCTATCCTTCGAGCTGAAGGGTCTCACAAGAAGCTCCACCTCCCTACCGGTTCCTAGGGAACGATCGCAAGAGGAGGGTGGCAGCCATTTGGTGCATATCAGGGGATGACGGCTGCAATCGGTGCAGATCGCAGTGTCTGGTCGAGTTTGGTGGCCAGAGCAGTCGGCTCTGATGAGTTGGAGGGAGGAGAATCAGCGAAGGATCATCCTCCGCTGTTGGAGATGAGCGATAGCAGCCAGAAATGGGCAACAACAGTGGCTTGTTGTTGCCGAGGAGATCAGAGTAATAATTGTCGCTAGACAGCGAGGAAGGAAGAGGAAATCTCTCTTAAAGCAACAGATGCTCTGATACCATGATGAAGGATACGATAAATGCGATGAAGAAAATGGATTAATTTAAAGTGAGCAGCCATTTATACAGGTAGAGAGAGATTTCCTTTATCATAATTAGTCTGTTAAGAAAGATTTTTTCAGTCAGTTGAGGAAATCTTATCTTCTGTCACTCACTATAGTATCCAGATTCCTCTACCTGCCACCCTCTACACATCATAAAATCTTGTCTATACAGCATGGAATTCTTTACGTAGTTCTGCTGAGATTGATAACATTGTTTAATATCTTACTATTTTAGCATCTTAATGGCCATTTTTCTGAGATTAGATTATCTGGACAAGTTCATCAATAGTATAAAAATTGTTGATAGATAAGCTATCTTGGGACCATACACTTATTTCGGAAAATTACTGGGCATGTATGTGTGTATAGGCAAAAACAACATCCATGTATCTAACCCCCATGTGATTTGTTCTATGTGCAACCTCATGTTGGTTTATCATCATTGTTAAATTTCATCCTTGAATCTTTAACTCGATTAAAGTGCTTATACATGTCCTATTGTTTTCAATAGGCAAGGAGAGCTCTACGAGCCTTGAGAGGATTGGTTAGGTTGAAGTCACTAATTGATGGTAATTCTGTTAAGCGCCAAGCCACTTCCACTTTACGATGCATGCAAACACTGTCAAGGGTTCAATCACAAATCCGTGCAAGGAGAATCAGGATGCTAGAAGACAACCAGGCACTTCAGAAGCAAATGCTGCTTAAACATGAAAGGGAGCTTGAAAGTTTGAAGGTAAACTTTTGCATAGTTTGTGTTTTATCATGAAGTTATCTAATGATACAAAAAACGTGGTTAGATGCAAAAAGATTGCTAATTTTTTTAAAGGTTTGTCTAATTGCTCTTAGTTTCTTTTTTATTCAATTATGTGGGTGTAGTCAACTAAACAAAGGAGATACTTTAAACAAGAATTATATACTGGTTAAAATCATAATTCATCTTTACCTGCATGTCCTTCTTCATGATGGATGGCATTGATATGCTTTTCTATGCAATTTTTTCTTGTAAAATGCTCTTAAAATTTTGAGCCCTAGGTATAATTAAATAAGAGAAATGTTGTGTACCATGACTTTGTATCAAACTTAAGGAATGAGTCATGGACTGTTGCACATCCAGAAACACACCTCCCAATCGTGTCCACTCTCACCCCCTTAGATGCAACCCATGCCAGCATGTTTCATCTTAAATCATGAAAACACAGCCTAAATTGAAGCAATCCTTATTAAATAAAGAAGATGTGGTTAAATGATGATTAATATCAGGAATTGGTAAAGATGGCTCATAAAATTTGGATATTTTTATGTCTCTGGAACATTTTTCTCCTTGCTACGGAAATTGCTTTCGTCACCATTCAATAAGTGGGATATGTTTTCTGCACCTAATATTATTAGATGAGAAAAGCATTTTGAACATCCACAGCCTGCTAATTTTTTCTTTGGACAACAGATGGGAGAAGAATGGGATGATAGCTTGCAAACAAAGGAGCAAATAGAAGCAGGTTTGTTGAGCAAGCAAGAGGCTGCAATACGAAGAGAAAGAGCACTGGCTTACGCATTTTCTCATCAGGTAATTCAGCTCGTTAGAAACCAGTGACATTATGCCACATATGAACATCAAGAATTACTAATTAAATCTCATAGTTGTTTTAGTGCCATATATATTTCATCAGTAATGCAAATTTTCACTTTAAATTTGCTGCCGCTTAGCTTTTTTGACTATGGTATCAATTGTGAAGTACTTAGTCTCTCAAAAGTTTCTCTGCAACAGTGGAAAAGCTCCTCAAAGTCAGTAAATCCGATGTTTATGGATCCCAACAACCTACAATGGGGTTGGAGCTGGCTGGAGCGATGGATGGCAGCGAGGCCATGGGAAACCAGGAGCACAACAGATAGAGAACTCAACAATGACCGAGCCTCTGTAAAAAGCACCATGCAGAGTGATGGAGGTGGGGAGATCTTAAAAGCCTATGCTAACCGGGGTAGCAATCCAGAGAAGCCCTCTCCTGCGGTCCAGAAACTAAGCCGCCCTGCCAGCCGCCAATCTCCATCAACACCACCCAACAAGGCCCCTTGGTCGATGGGGAAGATCAAATCAGCAAGCCCCAAATGCAGTTGGGTGCCATTGGAAGACGACTCAAGGAGCATTGTCAGCGTGCAATCGGAGCGATCTAGGAGGCACAGCTTGGCAACAGCATCAGTGAGAGATGACGAGAGCCTAGCTGGTTCAGCATCTGTTCCGAGCTACATGGCACCCACGGAATCAGCAAGAGCCAAGTCCCGCTTCCAGAGCCTTTCAAACGATAACAACATCGACTCTCCAGATAAAACTTCTGTGAGTTCTGTGAAGAAGAGGTTGTCTTTCCCCACAGGAGATAAATTTAGTCCAGCATCTCCAGCTCCTATGAGGCGGAACTCAGGTCCCCCCAAGGTGGACATGGCATCTGTGAAGGATGTAGCGGTCCAATCCTGAGCACAACAGAATCACCAGAGAAATCCTGCAGCTCATCAAAACTTTGTTGAAGATAGCTATAATATTGGTGGAGGGCCTATTGTTATGTCAATCTATCTACGATTATCATTTATTTTAAGTGAATGTAGTTGGTGACAACTTAATTTACATGGATTGGTTTATTTACATGAATTCTTATTTCAGTGAACCAGAATTATGCTGAAGCTTTGCTACATGATTTCAAAAAATTGATACTATTGTCTTCCTGGTGTTTGGAAAGTAAATGTTTTCAGTTACCTGTCAACAAGTGAAGAAAAAGGGAACTTTTGTCTATTCCACCTATGGATTAGGAAGTTTATCAAAGTTGAGGATTCATATACAAACCAATAACTGATTGAAATATGTTTTACTAGTCAAAGACCCTGAAAAAGGGCTCAGTCCAATTGGATCTGAATCAATTTATTGGAATTCATGAAAACCTCTAATCATCACTCTTCCATAAAAAAGAAAGAAAAATATGGTAGGGGATTGTTTTTGTAAATTACAATGAAACAAAAAGTTCAGAATAAGAAGGAACTGTTCAGTGAGCTCCTACAGTTGATACAGACTACTGCATCTCTTCCATATTTCTTACTTAGGTGTGTCTTCCACACTACTGCAGCTCTTCCATATTACTAAAGCTTATCTAAAGTGGAATCAATTTATTCTCTTCTTTCCCCATATCACACCATCAGAAACAGTAAATCAGAATCAATGTAGGGGATTGTTTTTGTAAATTACAATGAAACAAAAAGTTCAGAATAAGAAGGAACTGTTCAGTGAGCTCCTACAGTTGATACAGACTACTCCATCTCTTCCATATTTCTTACTTAGGTGTGTCTTCCACACTACTGCAGCTCTTCCATATTACTAAAGCTTATCTAAAGTGGAATCAATTTATTCTGTTCTTTCCCCTTATCACACCATCAGAAACAGTAAATGAGATCCTGCTGCAGGAAGTTGCAGAACTTCATGAGATATTTTGGGATAAGGTGGAATCATATTATTCCCATTTTTTCCAATTTCATATCTTTGTAAAGTACTTTCAGATAATTCTTGATAGAAAAGTTTGATGTATATTCCAACCAAATATGACCTGATAATGGCATCCAAAAGTTTGATGAGTTTGGCTGTAAGTGAAGGCAGGAGCTTCACCAAGTCAACTCCCAAGAATTCCAAGAGTTGGAGGTCCAACTCTCTTTATTTGATTTGAAGCTAATAACCAAGATAAACTCAAATGTTAATACATCTAATAAAATGATATAATTACTACCTAGTAACATTTAGTACTAAATTGCCACAGAATATTTTTATTTGAAAACATATTACTGACTATTAATTTGATTATTAAACTATTACAAAATACATTATACCTTTATTATGTTTTCTAGAAAATACTAGTTAAACACATTTCCCTCAAATATTGCTAGTTATAATATTAATCAAATGTATTTTGCATCAGTATCTCTAAAATTTGAAGTTTCTTTGGTAAATGTCACTCCAGTTTGTTTTGGTACTAATGAAATTAGGGCAAACTGGACACTGTACATTTTTGGAAAAATTAGTAATATAATTATTTCAATTAATATTATAAAATACTCATGTTTTTCAAATGATACTTTTTTTTTTCAAAAAATATCCTTAACTGAAAAATAACTAAAATACTCCTTTTCTTACCAAATTTGTTTGGTAGTTTTAAACTATTACAATATTTTTATTTGGTTTGTTTATAATATTTTTTTATTAATGTTTATAGTATTTTTATTGAGAGACTAAAAACACTATAAATGCTATTAAAATATATTTTAAGTGACAACATATTATGTCTCTTTGGTTGCTCGTAAACTATTAAGATATTATTTTTTTAGACCTATAATTGATTTAATTGAAGTTAGAAGTTCATTTAAATAATTTATAATATTTTCGAGTAGGTTTTATAATATTTTTATTATGGTGACTTGAAAACTATAACAAGTTAATTTTTAATTTTTATTTGGATGATATAGTTTGTCAACTATTATAAATATATATTTAAATCATAGTATGATATATCAAATAATTTATAAAGTATTTTAATTTTATTTAGCTCATTTATATTATTTTTAATTATATTTTATAATATTTTTATTACAGCGGCTAAAATACTATAATAGACGAAAATTTTTTGAGGAGCAATTTGAGTATTTTTTAATTAGAAATATTATTTGGAGGAAAACAAAAAAATATCGAACGAGGATTACCTAAAATATGGATATATTTTAGGAAATTGTGCATGTCATCATTTATAAAATATTTAGTTTTGGAATAATATTTATGTAATTACATTGTTAGAAAGGGGTGTTATTGTAATATCAAATATTGCTAGTGCTACACGTACGACGTCCAAGTGGAAAATCTAACTGGCAGCCGACAACGTCTAAAGCACAGACATCTAAGCACACCGTTGGATCGAATCGGACGGAGATTACAAGACACCCTTGTGACCGTTAGATCTAGGATCGTACGGTCGAGCAGAAAACCCTAGGTCACATCTTACCCTCGTGGATCTCTATATAAGCAGCTCGAAGGTCTCTCCGTCTCCACGACTCGGCGCTGCCTCTCTCGTTCGCCTCTCCCTCTCGTGCGATCCTCTCTCGGTTGCAGACTTTGTCGGAGGTGATGCTTAATCCCTAGATATTAGATTGTTGCTTCGTTCTCCTTCTGTGTTTATTTCGATAAGTTGAAGCGCGTATGCAGCCCTATAATTTAGATCATTGTTTGATTTTGTCGAAGCAAGTTCAATATGGTTGTCTTTGATCAAAGAGACCCTCGATTGCGTATCATTGTTTGGAGTTGTGCGGTGCAGTTGATTTGTGGTCTTGTTCGTTCTCGTTTCCTTTCTCATAGAGCTGAATCAAGCGTATCGATTTGGTTTACGTTGATCTTATGGTTTTCAATCGGTTTAGGTCGAGTAATTTAGATTGGAGATCTTGACATTGTGTACACTATTTTCTGGATGAGGTCTTAGATATTCTTGATGAGTGGATTATGGACTCCTAAGTTTATTTCTTGCTTAGTTACTGTTTTCCTGGTGTGGAATTTTGATGAAACTGAAATTATACTTGTATTTTTTGAGTTCTATGATATCAGAAGGTAAGTCGTGCTCTAAAAATTTGGGGGTATGCAAGCATCTATTGTCTAATGGAAAGGATAAAGGTTATATAGACCTTTGGTATAGGTTCAAATCCTATTGGATGCTATTTTGCTGCAATCCCCAAATTTGGTTCTCATGCTGGTATGATCGATAACAATGGAGATTTGCCCGATGAACTTCCCTAAGTGAGTTACTTTAAAGGGCTTATGGTCTTGATGGGCATCTCCCGTTGTTCCCTCTTTCTGGCATGAGCTTTTATTGAATGTTTATGATTGGCTAATTATTGCAGTTATTAAATTTTGTATCAGTAATTTATGTAAATTCATGGCAGATCTACTTGCTATTAGTGATGGGCTATATGTTTTTTTCCTGCGGTTGTGTATGTTAATGATTATTCTAAGTTGTAGATATACTAGTTTCAATTCCATGTGAATGAGGATGATTGTTATTTTCATTATATGCTTGCATTAGGTTTTTCTCATGTTTTTTTAAAGACTGAAGATTTGTTGTTTGCTGCACTGATTTCTTAGAATAACACCATTTTTTTGGTACTGAAGTTCAGCAAAATGTTGATTTCTTTTTGTCTTCGAATTTAGTTATCATGTCAACTTTTCAGTGACAAACAATGTCTAAGGCTATTCATATGCCTAAACCAAGATGTGTCTCTTTAAATGATTGATTTCTTCTTGTTGTATAGTCTTATCAAGTTGAACTTGATTTTCTAGGATTAAGTTGTTTTTCTCATGTTTTAACAAAGACTGAAGATTTCTTGTTTGCTGCACTGATTTCTTAGAATAACACCATTTATTTAGCACTGAAGGTCAGCAAAATGTTGATTTCTTTTTGTCTTCGAATTTAGTTATCATGTCAACTTTTCAGTGACAAACAATGTCTAAGGCTATTCATATGCCTGAACCAAGATGTGTCTCTTTAAATGATTGATTTCTTCTTGTTGTATAGTCATATCAAGTTAAACTTGTTTTTCTAGGATTAAGTTGCAGTTCTTTGATCCTCCGTGTAATTGCTTTACATGTCTGAGGGATGTTCAAGTATAGTCATATTAACTTTATAATCCCTATTTTAGATGTTGAAATTTAGAAATGTTATGTTTAGTTTGTAGATATATTACTAAATTTATATATCTATATTCTGGCTATGCATATCATTTCTTTAGGGAATCCAAGTTGGTAGAGACATATTTTGCCTATGCCTATTTGTTTTGCTTATTTAGTTGTATAGCTTTCACTTGAGTGATGGCCTAAAAAATGGTTGCATATACTTGATTGTATGGTGATGGTTAGGTTGTCACTGTCCATGGATTCATTTAGTTAACTTCAATATCTGTATTTTATGGCTACCCAGAGGTTTGAAGTTACTGACATGTTGTGCTTAATGCATGCTCAACAATTCATCTCGTTGACCAATCATGTATCTAGTTGACAAGATTGGTTTCATAGCTTTTTCATCTTATCATTTTAACAATCCGAGACAATCTGGAATATTCTGTCAATGTAATGTATTCTCTTCTTGTTTTTATATTATTAGTAGTTAATTCATATTTCTCATGCATCTCATCTTTGTTGTCACGGTCTGTCATTTTTAAATTACTATTGCCAGTCTGATGTTATCTCTGCTTTCTTTATTAGTAGTCGTGTTTGTTTTGAGTCCTAATCACCATGGGGAAAGAGAAGGTTCACATCAGCATTGTGGTCATTGGCCATGTTGACTCCGGCAAGTCGACCACCACCGGCCATCTCATCTACAAGCTGGGTGGTATTGACAAGCGTGTGATCGAGAGGTTTGAAAAGGAGGCTGCAGAAATGAACAAGAGGTCATTCAAGTATGCCTGGGTTCTGGACAAGCTTAAGGCCGAGCGTGAGAGAGGGATTACCATTGATATTGCTCTTTGGAAGTTTGAGACCACCAAGTACTACTGCACTGTGATTGACGCTCCCGGACATCGTGATTTTATCAAGAACATGATCACTGGAACCTCCCAGGCTGACTGTGCTGTTCTCATCATTGATTCGACCACTGGTGGTTTCGAAGCTGGTATCTCTAAGGATGGCCAGACTCGTGAGCATGCTCTGCTTGCTTTTACTCTTGGAGTCAAACAGATGATTTGCTGCTGCAACAAGGTAAACATTTCAAACCCCCTCCTGTAAGGTTTTCTTAGTCTTTTCATGAACTCTCATTGTTTAAGATGGTGAAACTCTTATATTGTTTTGTTTTTGTCAACTCTCTTATCATTAAAACTGATATTTCTCCCTAGTACAAGCATTTTTGCTGTGCTACTTTCTTAGTCTAGAATCTAAGAGAGAGATGAAGTTGTCATCATCCATGTTGGTGTTGCCTGATCTTTGTAAGAATTTCTCCTTTTCCTCAGTTATTGCCATTTTTGTGACATTGCAGATGGACGCAACCACCCCCAAGTATTCCAAGGCCAGGTATGATGAAATCGTGAAGGAGGTTTCTTCTTACCTCAAGAAGGTCGGATATAACCCTGAGAAGATACCTTTCGTTCCTATCTCTGGATTCGAGGGTGACAACATGATTGAGAGGTCGACGAACCTGGACTGGTACAAGGGCCCAACTCTTCTTGAAGCCCTCGACCTGATCCAGGAGCCCAAGAGGCCCTCAGACAAGCCCCTTCGTCTTCCTCTTCAGGATGTCTACAAAATTGGAGGCATTGGTACTGTTCCAGTCGGCCGTGTCGAGACTGGTGTCCTCAAGCCTGGTATGGTTGTCACATTTGGTCCCACAGGTCTGACCACTGAAGTCAAGTCGGTTGAGATGCACCACGAAGCCCTTCAGGAAGCCTTGCCTGGCGACAATGTTGGCTTTAACGTGAAGAACGTTGCTGTTAAGGATTTGAAGAGAGGTTTCGTTGCATCTAACTCAAAGGAAGATCCTGCTAAGGAAGCTGCCAGCTTCACGTCCCAGGTCATCATCATGAACCACCCTGGTCAGATTGGAAATGGTTACGCCCCTGTTCTCGACTGCCACACTTCCCACATTGCTGTCAAGTTTTCCGAGATCCTCACCAAGATCGATAGGCGATCCGGAAAGGAGCTCGAGAAGGAGCCTAAGTTCCTCAAGAATGGTGATGCTGGCTTCGTGAAGATGATTCCTACTAAGCCCATGGTCGTGGAAACATTCGCCCAGTATCCTCCTCTTGGGCGGTTTGCCGTGAGGGACATGCGCCAGACTGTGGCTGTCGGAGTCATCAAGAGTGTCGAGAAAAAGGATCCCACCGGTGCTAAGATCACCAAGGCTGCAGTCAAGAAGAAGTGAGCAAGTTAAGGATCAACTGCAACTTAGTAGTGTTTGTTTCTTTGTTACTGTTCTTTGTCTTCCCGACAGTTTGATCGGCACCTGCAACTTAGCTGCCTGGGAGATTTTAGTTCTTCTCCTTGGTTATGAACCTTTCGCAGAGTTAAATTATTTGCTTTTAGACTTGTTTATTCTCAGTGCATGACGAGTTTGACTTTACATTGACCTTCGGGTTAGAATTGCTGTTATAATTATTTTTACATATGCAATTATTAATAAGATCCAATCAATGTGTCTCATTAGGTTTTGTTTGGACATGCTGAAGATGGCAATCTTTAACCGTAGCCTGACTGAACCAGCCCTGAAACGTTTCCGGGGCTTCGTTGTGTGTCCCACTTCGCTCTAATTATATATATCTCTTTAATTATATATATTTTTAATTAATTTTATTTAGTATCTTTATTTTTGTATTTTTAAAAATATATTAGAAATTTTATATTTATAAAAAGAGAATATTTAATTTCGTTTCTCTTCCTATGCTCTGACAAAAATATTACACGTTACGTATATGATATTAAAATAGAATTAAAAATTAAGAGAAAAAGAGATTTTATTGGAAACGAAGAAGAAAGACTGTGTTATTTAACTTAAAAAATAGTATTATGAAATTACGACCTTTCCAGTCCTGTTATAATTTTTTTTTTACATGACAGCACGTGCGTGCGGTATTTCTTGACCTGCCTTAACATTGCAGCCAGGACTGGGCTCACATAGCACCTCGAATCGTCGCACAGGTGCTTGATGTATGTCCTGGATGAAACAAACCCGATATAAGTCTATTGCATTAGGTCCGGTGCTCATTTCATCGAAGTGTCACGGACTTAGCTGGTTTTGTCCAAGTCGTACGGTATTCTTATGTGTCCGTCCACAAAGATCAGTCTCCCCGAAGCCTCTCATGTCCCTTAGGATCTATAAAAGAGAGAACGAATTAGAGAAAACGTCTCATTCGGGATCCACAAACAAACATCTCCGAAAATACTTCATAGACTATGCAAATTACAAACAGACTTTACAAGCTCTGAACAGTTGCACAACAAAGGGTAAAATGATCCATTACAAACCGAGAATCTCTCACACGTGTCCACATGACACAACCTTTATTTACAAACCTAAAGCGGCCACCAACCTAACTAAAATGAGACTATTAAGTCTTCAGTCGTCCCTCTACATGTTGTACAAAGCATGAACATACCAAAAGACACGGACATACATAAGTATTACATCAAACATCCTGTTTAGAAATTTGTCTGTGACATTCTCCCCCACTTATTCCTTCGACGTCCTTGTCGAAGCCTTTGTCGACACTGCAACTCCTCGCCTTTGCTGAGTTTTCAATCTTCTACTCCAGCTGCAATGCGCCTCTTGACTCCCAACTGCTCTCCGCTACTGTTTTTGAGTAGTCAAACCTTTAATCTGCCATGCTGCTTCAACTCGCCAATGACTCTAACTCTAGTGTGGGATTGACTGAGTTGCGTTGATCATTGTTGGTTCCTGCGGATCCTCCAGATGAAGGAAAAGACCATCCTTATAGTGCTAGTCTCTCAAGTGCCTCATGCTGCTTGAATTGAGTGGATGCTTATTAGAGCTTTAACGAGCATCGTCTCGTAAACTTATTAAGTTTTGGGTTATTCCTTCACAAAATTTGCTCATTGACTCTTCTTTCACTTAGTTGTCACATCCAAGTAGGTTCGTATCACTTCCGTTTTCGATTGGCATTTCGTTGAGAAATGAAGCGGACAATCTACTCTCAGTAGCACTGATCACCGTTGGTGAGGATTTGACAACTATTATCTTCCATTATCTTCGAAGGGTCTTTGAACTTGTGTAGAGCTCCTCTACTGGATAGATAAGAGAATTAGGGTATTCGGTTTCGCCCATTCTCTTAAGGGTTGAGAAGGCAAAGGTTACTTGACTTCGCCCACCTCCTCGAGGTTGTACTCCATGCATCGAGCTGGTTATTGGCCTTCGCCTGCTCTTTGCTCACACTTCTGAAGCACTTGAAGTGTTTGCACTCCTTGCGTTGAGTTAGCTACTGTGATTCACCTTCTCAATGCCATCGAACTTCTGGAATGCAATAAGTTTTCACCCCAACTTGGAGTAATTCTCTAATAGATTTGGTCGCCTCTGGGATTGTACCGTCTTCTCTATCAACCCTACCGCCTACTCTCTTGAGTAGCGAAGGTATAGCACCGCATACTGCCTGTTTCGTTCCTTGGTCATGCACTCTTGCATGACCCGAAGTCCTTCACTTTCGGCTATCTTGATAAGAAACTCGTTGACACCAGTCTTACGAAGTTCCTTGGCCTCAGCCCTTCAGCCTTATCACGGTACTTGGAGTTTGCCTCTGCATGCTCCACCTTCTCGGCCCCTTTCACGACCAAGCACTCTCCCTCCATGAGAGCAAGGGATCAATGACTTTCACGGAAGTCCCGCCTCTGTGGTACCATGGCGTTGCCATGCCCATGGCCCTACTATCTGTCGCCTTGCATTTGCATCCCTTTTCTTCACAATCAGTGGATATGCCTCTGTGGCACTCCTCTGAGTCCACCTCCATTCTAACTGATGCTTCATTTTAGGTAGCTAAGTCCCTCTGGACTCGTCATTGCTTCCTCGCCCCTTTAGACCCCCTGCTTTAACACCTCTGTGTTCTCCAAGCAGCTCCCTTTGGTCGATAGAAAGACTGACTGCAACTCCCATGAATAGCCTCTGCCATCACGTTGTAGGGTTTGCATTGATTTTATTCTCCTTAGCTTCCTTAGTAGCAATGTTCGCTTACTCGACCTTATCCTCTGACATGCCGGGCTCCCTTAAGTGAATATGATCTCTAGAGCAGTCCAATACTCCAGTTGCTTCAATCATACCTCTGTATGATCAAGTCCCTCCCATGGGACTCACTAGTACTTGCATTCGAACTTTTCCCTTAGTGGAACCTAGCCCCCATATGCTGATGACCAAGGTTTTCATCCGATGCAAAATTCGATGCACGCATGGAAGACCCACCTCTGTGGTACCAAGGCCTTCGCTCCTTGAATCCATAGCCCTTCTTGCCGTCGTGTTGTTCACCGAAGTGGAGCTTCCAGTAGCTCCCGATCATACCTATGTATGATCTAGTTCCTCACGGGACTATATCGTGTGTGTCGCATTGCCACGAACTGTTCCTGCTAGTCATAGGTGCCCAGCAAGCCAATCACGTGAGTGATGGCACGTGTGACTTGATACAGAATCTTTTTGCTTATTATATTTTGGCGTATATCACTTTATAACTATTACATAAATGCATACATATATTGTGATGTCCTTGGATGGAAATCGGATCGTGATGAGATCACGATAATGAGATCGATTCACCTTTAAACACATATCCTAAATAATCCCGATCATAGGTTACTTAAGAGGGACATCGTGATAACCGGATAGACTAGTGTGCTGTATACCCATCCATATGATGGATGCAGCTGATCTCATAGCTGCTCGTGTAGGGACACTAGGGATACAGTACAGGTGCTCATTGGAGAATGAGTTCACTGATTGATCCGCTTACGGAATGCTGGATGGTTGATGATGCCTTATTGTCAGACAGCGATTCCGTAGTCCTAGTGGTGTATCTGGTCCTTAGACTTGAGACACCAAGGATGTCATGTATGAGTGCTCCACTCTTTGATACCAGACTTATAGGTTTGGCTGTCCCAGATCTAGTACAATTGATCATTGGGAGTGGTAGTCGACCTTACGAGGGCTATTGAGTGTCGATAGAGAATCATCCACTCTCGGCGTCATGAGAGGAATATCTCATGTTTTCTTGCTTAGACAAATCCCTGGCTAAGGTCATTCGGGTTGAGAGAGAAAGAGTTCTCCGGGAGAATCCGATTAGAGCGAGACTCGAGTAGAAACCGTATGGGTCTGACAACACCATGCTCGATATACGGTCTTTGGGATATTAGATGAATGAGAGATTATAGGTACACGGTAACTAAGGACTTACAGGTCCAATGGATTGGATTCCCCTGTATCGTCTGGGGACTACGACGTAGTGGCCTAGTACTTCCGTAGTCGATGAGTCAAGTGAATTATTACAGAGATAATAATTCACTGAGTTAGAAGGAGTTCTGACGGGTATGACTCACGGCCAGCTCGATATTGGACCTAGAGGGTCACACACATATGGTAGGTATTGCGATGAGTAGAGGTTCGTATATGAGATATCCGACGGAGCCCTTGTCTTATTGGATGCAGATCCAATACCCACTAGGGGAGGACCCATTAGGGTTTGATAGGGGACCTCTATAAATAGGAGGGATTCAGAGCCTCATAGGCTAGAGTCTTTGCTTGCCTTTCCTATTCTCCTCTTCCTCTCCACCTCATAGCAGGCCTGGAGTTTCTGAGGAGCGTCGTCGCAACCCTGCTGTGTGGATCACCGCTAGAGAGGAGGACGCTTGACCTCCTTTACCCTCTCTTAAGGATCTGCAAGGAAATAGGGATATACGATCTCTCTAGGTAACACAATCTACTCTATATGCAGTTTCATGTTTCGCGGATTTTTGTGCACCAATCTTCGCACGACGACGAACATCTTTTTGGGAATCGGGGATTTTGTTTTCTTGTTCTTCCGCTGCACATGTGATGTCGCCCCCAAGATTTCCCAACAGTTCCACCATGATCCGCTACACCATGTCGCCTCCTAGTGACATCTCTATTGCATTCTGATCCTTGTGGGATGAACTCCAATTGTGAACCCTCAATGTGTGGCCTCTGCCAATACATCGCAGGGTCTCTTCCACCTTCGATTTTGTTCGCTCCTTTGACAATCGACCTTCATCCACCCACTCTTGGGTCACACTTAGATGAAGCACCGCTCTAGGACAGTCCGTCACCTAGTGACACCCGAAGTCCACCGACTTCACTGTAATTAGTGTACAATTATCTAGATCCTAGGCCTTTGCCCCTACCAGCACAATCTCCACTGTGCACCGCTTCCTTCATGGCAACTTGAATGACAACACTATGACATATTCTTCAAGAGTACCCACCTTTGCGTCCTCTTGCCCCGTGCTAAGACCTTATGAACCCAACTTCACATCCGCAAATTGAGTCGCCTTAGTTCCTCCATCAAATGCTTTTCCGAGATAAGGTGCATGTGCCCAGAAGCTCCCTTCGTCTTTGGCACTATGCAAGATGAGTCCGCTCCGTCAAAATGAAGGGCCCATGGAACAACATGATCTTACTCTTACCTCTGCAATAGTTCATGTCCTTGACCTCTGTTTAAGGAAAGCACTGTGCCTCTGCTCCATGTTCCAACTTCTATGCTGGTTCCCTTCATGCGGCTTGAGTAATTCGCCAAGTTACAACCAAGTTGCTCCGCTCCTCGTTTTTGCATTGAGTCGATGGTGGCCCTCGCGCCCACCATTCCACGGGTCAGCCCTCTCTTGAGTCTGATCTCTATATCGACTCCAAGTATGCCTTCATTTGAGTTGCTTTGGGTCGCTCCCCCACTTGATCTCGCAATTCATTTACCAATGCATTCTCTCGATCGAGATCATGTGATGACTCCTCACCGCTTGCTCAGTCCATTGAGCTTTATGGAGTTGTTGTTTGTTGAGGTACTCCTCCTCAACTTGTGAGGTCCATCCCACATGATTCTCCCTCTGGAGTGCCGGGACTTATCCCTCCTGGATAATTGTCTTGTTGGTGCAATATCTCTCTTCGTTTCGGAGACCATCATCCCCTTGGACTACTCCGATCTGCTGAATAAACTGTGCCTTATTCTGCCTCCTGTAAACACACTTGCTAGATTGCGACTCCACATCAATACAGCCCCCGCTGCACCACTCAAGGCCTAGCAACATGCTGAACTCGCTGCACACTTCAGCTTCCTATGGATGTATCCTTCACATGCCAAAGAGAAAGTTTCAATGCTCCATCGCGCCGAGTTTCGGTCACCTTGGGATGGCCATGAACATTCCATCGTCCGCATACAAGCCTATGAATGAGTACCGAATTCTTTGAGTTAGCAATTCCTCTCGCCTCTGTGAGCTTTGCACAACTCTTTCGGTCGCTGAATAACTTATTGCACCTTGCATGGTCTCATCCTTTACCAAGCGCCTCGCTTGTCTTGAGCACCATCAAGTATAGTTATCAACGTTGAGTCGTAGCTCAAACTCAGCCATCCCAACCTTTGTGCGCTCCGCATTCTTCCAAGCTTGCATGTTCTTGTGGTGCATTTTGCGCGAAGGGTTGGCCATTCCTCTGAATGCCAATGTCAAATGCTCGCTCTTCCGAGCGACTCATTTTCCATACATCTCCATGCTCGTATTCCCCCAAACGGTCGCGCGTGTGCTGACTACCCTCAACGCAGCCCCGCTAGGTCCCCCACGTTTGCATGCTAAGTGTTTCTATGAGTGTTTGTCCCGCTCTGATACCATCTGTCACGGACTTAGCTGGTTTTGCCCAAGTCATGCGGCACCCTTGCGTGTCCGTCCGCAAAGGTCAGCCTCCCCAAAGCCTCCCATGTCCCTTAGGACCCATAAAAGAGAGAACGAGTTAAAGAAAACGTTTCATTCGGGATCCAAAAGCAAACATCTCTGAAAACACTTCATAGACAATGCAAATTACAAACAGACTTTACAAGCTCTGAACAGTTGCACAACAAAGGATAAAACGATCCATTATAGATCGAGAATCTCTCACACGTGTCCACATGACACAACCTTTATTTACAAGTCTAAAGCGGCCACCAACCTAACTAAAATGATACTATTAAGCCTTCGGTCGTCCCTCTACATGCTGTACAAAATATGAACATACCAAAAGATACGGACATACATAAGTATTACATCAAGCATCCTGTTTAGAAGTTTATCCATGACATAAGAGAGCTCTAATCTCGACAGCGACAAGAGGGCAGCGTCGGAAACCTCTTCCTCGATCTCCTCCCTTTGGATTCCCATCGATCGATCCATGCTGGGCGATCGGTTATCTCCTCTGTATCCATGCTATTCCTCTCCGGAGAGTCCTGAGCGGGCACATCCTGCTGCTACGCTCGCATCTGCGATTTCTATGTAGTTGATCGATCCATATGTGCTTGCTTGACTCTCGTTTGAGGCAATTTTGGCTGGTCGATCGGGACTGCAGCTTAGGTTTTCTTGCCGTTGTTCGACTTTCACTGCTGTATCAATCATTTTACTTGGGCGTCGTATCAAGCATTTTGTCTCTGGATTGGTGTTCCTGTAGATGCCATAAATTATTTGAAAATGTCAAGGTGCAAATATTTTTTTGGGAATTTGTGTTCCTGCGGATGATTTCGCTCCCGTTCACCATTGGTTTGCCAAAATAAATTAGAATCATACTGCACATTTTGGTGTTCTAATCGACTTCTTTGTTCAGCATATACGTTATCGTGATGTACTGATGTTTGATTAATGTATGCTAAATAAAGCTCTCGTTATATTAGTCTGGTTGTCAACCAGATTATGTTTAATTACGTCGGGTCAATTTGGGCTTCGTTTAAGATTTTGGACCGAACCCAGCAGAGTCCGGTTCAATCGAGCCTGTTCTTGTTGGGGCCGCAAACCCCACATAGCAGTTAGCATCAAGTATACGGCTCTCTTTCGTCCGATCTAAAATGGACGGCGGATGTGCCAAAGAAGCGGCTATATAAGTTCCTCCGTGCCGTGGCCCTCCCTTTCCATCCCGCCGGTTCCCAAACCCTAGGTGGTCGATCGCGCGGTTGAGCGGCGAAGATGGTGCGATCGAAACCATAGCCCTTTTCTTCAACGCCCTTTGTTTGGCAGATCTGATCTCGATCTGTTCATCTGTGTTGCAGACTTTCAAGCGTAGGAACGGTGGACGCAACAAGCATGGCCGCGGCCACGTTAACTTCATCCGATGCTCTAACTGCGGCAAGTGCTGCCCCAAGGTATTGCTCCTAGAGATCCTTCCTTTTCTCTTTCTCTTCTTGCCTTGAACGATTTGTTCTTGCCGGTCTTGGCTATTTCCTTGTGTGTTATATATTGGAGGGTTTAGATCACTTTCGGTTGCATTGTACAAAGATCAGATCTTGTCTTTTCTTTCCTTCTTTCTTGTAGACTCCTGTCTTGGTTTCTTGCTCGATCTATTTCTTTGTGTTCGTGCGACTCATCGCTGTTTTTTTTTATCTTGAAGGACAAGGCAATTAAGAGGTTTCTTGTGAGGAACATCGTGGAGCAGGCAGCCGTAAGGGATGTGCAGGAGGCCTGTGCTTATGATGGTAAGCTCCGCCCTTCTTGCTGATCCTTGTCTCTTTAGAGTTTGTGTTATCTTTTTCTTTGTTTGGCGCAAACATTAATGTTTTTTTTAACCAAAAGTTGACAATTGTTCTAAGGTTACACTCTTCCGAAGTTGTATATCAAGATGCAATACTGCGTCTCTTGTGCAATTCACTCGAAGGTTGTCAGGGTGAGGTCTCGTACTGACAGGCGGAACCGTGAGCCACCGCCGCGATTCAGGCGCCGGGTACTTCTCCGATGACGATATTCATTCTTATTCTTATGTTGTATTTCTGTAATAGTATTTTCTTTGTTATTATTCTTTTCCCTGTTTTATGTTTTTTTTGGTATATATGCCTGGGTGTTTCTTTGCTCGTCCAAAAATTAGGTATCACAGAAGTTCAATTTCAGTATAACCGGTGTTTTTTATCTTGAAATTTGGCTTGTTAAATTGTTCCTAAAATAAAATTCTTTTTAGGTTCATGATGCTGTTTATCAGGCGAGTTGGCTTTGATTGTTTCTGTATTCTTCTTGAGTAATTTAATTTTTAGCTATCTGTAAATGCTTATTAGCATTATTTGGTTAAATGCACGTACCATCTATGTGAAGAAAGTGATTGTTGGGACAATAGAACAGCCCTAAAGTAGTGAGAAGTCGGATTTCTGTTTACTATTAACAAGTTTTAGTAAATGTTACCAGTGAATTTTTCCATGGAGCATACAGTCGTCAGTTTCCTTGTCGTGTTAACTCAGTCATATTATAGTTGGACTTGCAATTCTTAAATTTAATATCAGTTATTTGTTGGTCACTTTATATTTTATGCTTGAACTTTTTTATTTCATGCAGCGAGATTATGTTTGAATTCATCAGATTAAAGAGGAATTAGTATCTCTATTTTCCGTGTAAATCTTAATGGTATTATCCTTGTTAGACCTAAACACATATGGAAGGAATGAAGTGATTTGAAATATCAATTTCCCAATTTTTTTGATACTTGTCATCCAATTTTGGTGGTAATAAGGGGATGGTGTTACAGACACTTTCATATTTTACATGCGAAATCAATTCATGTACTGTTTCCTTGAGTTCTTCCATCTCTTGCCAGTCTGTTCTGGGATGTCAAATTTTTATCAGGGATTCAATTCAACACAGAATTTCATGCCAGCTACTGGCTTAGGCTTATATTATGAATTCCGCTGAAAAAATGGAGGCATCCATTTTGTTTTATGAATTATGGCTGGAAGCAGCCATTTTGTTGTATGACTTAAGGCCTTTTTGATGCCATGTTCTGGTGCATTAACAGATCTAGAAGACGCAAGGCAGTTTCATTTTACTGATTTATAATATTGTAATATCTGGCATTTTTCCTATAAGCTTACAATCCTACTTATGTTTGTTTCAATGAATTCCGTAGTGAGTTTGCATGTGCTTAGGAATATGAGTGGATTGTTAACCGAGGCTTGTGTTTCTGTTTCCCTTCTGGTTTAAATCATTAGTTATTTGCTGAAAATGGAGCATAGAGAATGGGGATTTATTAATGTTGTTTACGTGGAATAGTGCAAGCCTATTTGGCATAATCATTTGCCATAGTAAATATGTGTGATCCAATTTTTTTGGTGTATCAAAATGTCATAATGGTGGGATAGCTTTTTTAGTCGGTGTCACTAAGTTGAGTTAATACATACTCATCCAAAAGAATAATCACTATTTTTGGAAGAAAGAAAATGGATTTAGAGATCCCCTGTGAAATTCTTGTAAGCAGGAATATTAACCCTAGTAGTAGCAAGTGTTGCTCATTCTTTATTACCTCTTAAACCTGTATATGGAATTCTTTCAATATTTATGTATCTACCATAGTTTCAATGAGGCTATAAAACAACATTTAACTTTATGCATCCGTCACAGCTTCAGATGGTGATTCTGATGAAAGTTACCAAGTGAATTATGACTTGGTACTATCTTGTAACAATGGTAAGAGTGGTTCATATACTGTGTTTTGTTTCATAGGATGCAGAGCTCACGGTTGGGTGTTGTTTTTGGCAAGATGTTGGATACGTGTATAATGTATAGGAATTATCGGAATATGAGTAGCAATGTATAGTGTATAACCTTAGGGTGTCTCTAGCGATGTGGCCTTTCGTTGTGTTTTCCTTTACTGATACTTTAGCTGTATCTGTCACCATTTGGATATTGTGGTAACCATGTTTCAGTCTTGCATAATTTTGTGGCAACTAAAATTCTTTTTCACTCCTGATGCAGGATGATCTGGCAAGGCCCGGGCAAGGACCTCGTCCGGCTGGTGTTGGAAACCCTCACCCCCGTCCATGAGTGCAATGGTTTTCTGATGAAAAAAATCATTATTAGAGCCTACCGAGGGTTTAGGTTGTGCGAACAGTTTCCATTTAAATGTTCACTAGACAAATGGTCTTTTCTGCTGCTGAATTAATGTTACTTTTTGATGGTTGATGAAATGCCTTGTGCTATGTGTTCCCTTTATAAACGTTTTCGTTGAAACGTTGAATTAGTATTATAATTTGGTTGGTACCCTGTCTTTTTCTTTTTGTTGTAGTTTATGATGGTATTGCGACAGAAATTAGTGCTTATTTGGGATTCTCAATGTTTTGTGTGCCGAGCGGCCCGGCCCCACATCGCAAGGAATAATCACACGTGGTAGATTATTGTGATAACTACTTACGTAAGACGTATTTTAGATTGCATACACGTGCTCTGTCAGAATACATTAGTCTAAATCTACCACGTGTGAGCATTTGAAAAGGAATCGATGCATATTCATGGAAATCCAGAACATTGCTTCGATGAAGCATGCAGTAGATTTGGTACTATGTAGTTTATTTGGGATAGGAAAGAAGAAACAAAATAATGAGAGTGAATGATATCCGACAATTAATTCATATGATATTTACGTGTTAATTCGCATAAGCGAACCTACTAAGTGCGATGTGTTGATCTAGTTGTGCATATAATCATTTGCTTCTATGTAGTTTCCCTGACCCTGTTAGCGATGTGGGAATCGCAAGTAGAGAAATATGATATAATTTGTGTATTTTGTTACTATTATTTTGATATTGTGATTACGGAAAACATAGAAGCTTGTCCATGCCGAAAGCCCGATGAACTAATTTTTTTTAAATTTATAAAATTGAAGATTTTGAATAATAAAATGCATTAAAATTGAATTAAGATACATATGTATATACATATATATCATTAAACAAATACAAACATAAAGAACACGGCAGTTTAGACGTCCCTGTGGTTTTATTAAACGCCAAGCCCTTCACTGTATCATCGTCCGTTCCCTTCTCTTTCTTCCCTCCTTCGATCGCCGATCGCCCTACCAATGGAGACTTCACCGGCGAACCGTCTTCCCGAAGCGGATTCTTTGCCCGACGGCTTCGTGGAGGTCTCCGCCGACCCCCCGTCACCGCCTTCCTCCGACTACAAGGACGCCTTGCTCGATCTCCATCCCTTCGGCGAGCAGCTCGTAGCTTCGCCGGCGGAAACCCTAACTACGGATTTTCTGGTCGATGGGACCGAGAAGCTCGATATCTCGGGCGACTTCTTGACGAGAGGGGACAATGTCGGCGACGGCCCTGATTCGGTTGCGCGGGATGGGATCTTGGAGTCGAAACTCGGCGATGATGTCTCGAAGGAGTTGAGTGCACCCCAGAATGAGGTCCTGATAGGTGCATGTTTGCAAGGAAGAGCCCAAGGGGACGGCCGGAATTGTGAAACGGGTGAAAGATCTTTGTTTTATCTCTTGTCATCTGGCTACTTTCTTTTTGGGTTTCTGTCGGTCTACCTTGCTCGCTTTTCTCCTTGTTACATTTCGTGCATATATGGGAGATAATGTATGCCATGGCGACACTAGAACATATTAGTTAAAGGGAACCTAGTTAAGTTACATGAGAAGTTTCTTAGTCTTTTCATTAGCTACAACCCACTGAGGTGTTTATAAGGCAAATCCACTGTTCTTCAGAGAAATCAAATTAGAAGATCAATCACTGAAAAGTGAATCCGCTATTGATGTCTGATATAACTAGGAGGACTTAGGACACAATTAATAGTAAATAAAAATAGGCCCATCAAAGTTCCATTTATTTCATATTCTCATTTTTCAGACAAGATGATGAACGAGGTATACAAGAATAATAAAAGAATTCTGATGAATAAACTGAAATGAGTGAGATATTTAAGGATTGATCGGTCAAAAGGAGAATATTCCCTTTGTTTTGTCTGTTCGACTTTGGTGTTCATTTGGCAGAACACCAAATTGGTTGTGAATGTTCGGTGATAGACTAGGTGGATTTCTTTGCATGTTCAGGTTGCATTAGGTGAATCCAGGATCCAGAAGCCAGAGGATATATCGATGTACTTTGTTTGATTTTATGGCCCTTTTTTTTAGAGCTTAGGGCATTGGGTGGATGGGCAGGCAGGAAAGATTATTACACTTACCTAGTACCTATTAATTTTAATCAGTGATTCAGCATTGGAGATGATCACAAATGAATGAAATCAATGGATGAAAATTCAACACTGTAAATTAAATGTACATAATTTGGCATCTTGACCACAACACAATGCACATTAAAATTATGTGTTGGTAAATTTTAGTGATACTGGGAAATTTTAGAAGTCACTGATACAGTGCACATTAGAAGCCATGTGATGGTAAATCTTAGTAATACCGGGAATTTTAGCATTCAATGCATGTTCAGTATAATGCAAAATAATAATGATGAGGATAACAATTATCTTGTATCTTAATGATGTAAAGATTGCTTGAGTAAGGCCTTAAATTGATGAGAGTTTTTCTTGCTGCAAACCAATTGTTGAACCAGGTACTGTTCGTCAGCTTCATCATCTAAGCCCTTTTCCAATGTCATAAGAGTCTGCCAAAGGCTTGTACTGAGAAATGAGAAGGTTTCAACTTTCAAAAAGGGGCTTGGTTACATATGTGGAGTGACTTCTATAATTTTGCTGGTGCATGTCTGTAATTCTATTGACAAAAATAATGTTACTAAGGAAGACCTTGTAGATATGGTGGACTAAGGAAGGTTTAGCTGAACCTGCTACCATTATAGCTTTTTGTGTAACAGTGTAAGTATGCTGTACATGATTGCTTTGGAATAAAAATTCAGCAGGCTCCATATCATGCTGCAACTATGATGTCTGCAAGTATGGCTCTATGAATTTCTTTACTATCTCTATTGCCTGGTCATGCATGCAGCAACACACTTGTTTCCTTTAATGTTCGGGATGCAAGTAATCCTAGCTATACAAAGAAACTGACTTCCTATGGATTTTGCAGAAACTAAAGGCCAGTTGGAATTACATGCCACCAATCTAAAGGTAAGATATATAGCAGCATATGCTGAATGTTCAAAATCATTTGTGTTTCTGTAAAGCTTCAAGGCATGAAGTCGATCATCATGTTAGTTACATGCACATTAGTTTTCCATGTCTTGAAATTGTTAATACTGATCTCACAGATAATGCATCTTTACTCAATCACATAGCACTTCTATTTATGTTTGCTTTCAAATGTGATTTTTTATTTCTCTATCATGTGCAAATTCTTTTGTTACCTTTCACTAGAATATTCTTTTGTACATGTCATTTATTGTGTCAAAATGAAGAAGTTTTAATTCTACCTTCTTATTGCATTGATCCTTTCAATTGTATATTGAAAGAGTAATAGATATTGCTTATAGGAAAATGAAGAACCAATATATTAATATGGTCTTTCTGTAAGTAGATCTAACTTTGCTTTGTTACAATCTTCCAAAAATTGTTTTGCAGCTGTATAAATTGTTTGTATGATGAAGCCTGGTAGCTTGTTAGTTCAAGGCCTTGAACCTCCACTACTAAGCTGTACCCTTTGATTATGTCTATTGTTCAATTAGCCACTTTTTATTAAAAATGGGGGAATAGGAGTTCAAATATTTATCTCTATGTTGTCAGGGCTTCCTTATCATAGTTTTGCGTTATGGCTCAATTTCTATGGAGTTGTAAACACATTATGATTCTAAGATCCTTGGCTGCTGTTTTCGCTTCTGAAACTCTTGTTGTTAATATGTAATAGGTTTTGATTCCTCTTTATTGGATGTAATGGTTTCTATCAATGCTAATGCCTGTAAAATTCACACACACACACATATATATATATATATACATATATATATATATATATATATATATATGTATATGTATATGTATATGTATGTATATATATATATATGTGTGTGTGTGTGTGTGTATTTTTTTCTGAAAGAATCACTTAATATATAGTTCATTTCTATATCTGTAATAATAGGTAGCCTTATATCCTTGTAGTTTGTCTAGGAGTTCAATTCTAGTTGTTCTTTGCAAGACTTGCGTTGAGCTATGTAGGTATGGTGATTAAACTTAGTTCTTCGGTTACTTTGTTTGTTACATCTACTTAAAGTTCTTTTATTCCAAAACAATAAATATGAAAACCAACTTCTTACTTAAAGAATCTTAGGAAAATGTGTGTCGTCATGCTTGCTAATTCATATCATGAAATATATACATTCAGTCTCCTAATTAGTTTTTACACTTTGGTAAATATTATTTTCGAATTTGACCAAAATTCCCAGATATCTGTAGTTTTCAAACAAGATTTGACAGAATTAAAAGAAAAATCAGCCACACTTAATGAGTTGCAACTTTGCATAATTTAGCTTGCAAAATCATATGCAAGATGATTCTTTCTGCTTTTGGTAATATTAGTAGATTTTTCTAAGCATTTTAAATACTTTTTGCATTGTATAAAATATAAATATCATCTTCTACTTGATGGTCTGATGGTCTTTCAGGAAAGCAGTGAAGCAAAACGAAAAGTTGGAAAGCGCAACACAAAGTCAGAGAAAGAACTGCTAGGATTTACTTTAAAATATCAAAAAGTTATAGCAGAGAGAGATGCAGGTTAGTATTAAAAATGCTACATTATATGCATTGTAATGGGCTGACTCATACAAAGTGCAGTGTGGCTGTCCACTAACCATCAACTTTAACTTATAATACACTTCGTTTTTGAGTTTTTTTTATCATTTAATTCACATAAAAAAATTTCTACTAACTATATGCTTGTAAAGACTGATTTGTATGGACCATCTATTTATTGATGGTATTATATTTCTTGTATAGCATTAAGTTATGGGAATGTGAAAAAAACGAGTAAGTTGCATACTTGCATTAAGATATTAGTATACTATCTTATGGATCATTGTTAGAATTGTTGAAGGGGAAAATTAAGGATGTGGAGTATTTCAAAAAATGCACTGATAGAAGCAATACAAATAATGGTGTTTCACAATATGGATAGGGCATTTAAAATTATGAAGTTATAATGGTTTCTAACTTTCTATTAGGGTTTTTAATATCGAATTGTATCGCCCGATATGAGTGGTATATACTGGTCCGTCAGTAGACCGATAAACGGATCACCTGCTATCGGGCGGTACCATTAATATAGTCTTGTATCGGACGATACAGGGTTGTATCGAGCGGTAACGATTGAAATTTCGATCGTTACCGCCTGATACTTAGATCCGGTCTTAAATTCGACCAGGTTACGATAATATTCACGATTCATGTTTAGGTAGAAGACCTTGGAGTCAGCGGCGGCGACGGGGATGAGGTGGGCATCGAGGAGGCGAAGGATGGTGCCATAGATGGAGTCGAGCTCAGACTCGATCCTAGCGCGGTAGCCGCGAATGGCGGCTACGTTGTCACAGACTTGGCTGAAGTTGCATAAGTCACGAACTTAGCTGAAGTTGCATAAGTCACGAACTTAGCTGAAGTTGCATAAGTCGTGAAGCACCATTGTGCTAACTCCTCGGACTTAGCTGCGATTGCCTAAGTCATGAGGCGCCCTTGTGACTTATGCGTCCTCAAAGGTTCAACCTAGTTGCAACCTCGTACAGGTCCCGAAGGATCTGTAAAACAGAAAGTTGATTATATTGAAAACGAGCAACGGACAAGTCCCGATGTTTCGTTAAAAGGGAAGCTTTACAAGCAATTCAGCAAGCACTTTGAGTGTAAGAGAGAAAAGAGAGGAAGGAGAAACCAAGGACTTTAGAAGGTAGAATGAATGGTTGCAAGTCCACAAATAACTGCTCACCGGGTGCCGAGTGCGAAGGCAAGTTTCCGTCAAGTTAACGTGCGAACTTGTGAAGATTATTCAACCCCCGACAATATACCGAAGCCCCATCCAGCCCTGTGCCACTCGGGGGGTTCCAGGGTGCTGAGATGGTTGACATTTCGTGTGCAGCTGCAGTGTGCAAAAAATAAGTCGTGACACGCGAAAACAGAGTCATTTTAGGGCAGTTCAGCCTGGCGCGGCTAGCGGTCGTACTGTAGCACTGCAAACTGTCGTTGCTTACATTTTCCAAGCAAAAACACACAAAACCAAGGTACAACATGCTGCCATGTCTCTCTGTACAAGCATGCAAAAGTGACGAACGGTTCGTTGAACGAAGTTGTTGCGGGTGCGCGACGACCGTTCGTGACGACGTGGTCATGGTTTCCGCGACCCTCCTTCTGCTCGATGGAGATGATCCGGCAAGATGCGCGGCAGGCGGCGATGACGTTCTTGTAGGCGACAGAGAGGAGGTTATGCTCCTCCACCGTGAGCTCCTCCCCCTCCCTTGCTACATCGACGACCTTCTCCATGTACTCCATCTCCTTGTAACGCTCTGCCTGCTCTACCAACTTCGCCATGTACCTACTTGTTCGGTGGGGTCCACCAATTGACCTCCTTTTTCAAAATGCTTTGCGTACACCGACAACAATGCTCGCTTAGTTACCCTCCGACAATTGGGAATGACCAAGGATCCACTCGCAGAGCCAACATCTAGTAAGAACAATCTGCATAGAGATCATAAGCGGACCGGTGGATGTCGCGGGTTTCTGGGATTGAAGTTTTTATTTTGATTAGTACGTAATGAAGTCTACGAAGGGTATTAAAAGAGCTCAGCAATTGGAGTAATTAACATGAAGCACACAGAAGAATACTCAAGATTAAAAAGGAATATTGACTTAAAGAATGCTGACCTTTTTGGTAAGAACTATTGTGTTTTTCTATTTTTCAAATATTTTCAGAAGATTTTATGCCTAATTTAGGTATACCGCTTGGTATGCCCCAACGTATCGCTTGGTACACCATACTGTATCGTATCGAGCAAAACTTGATACACTGGTATGGTATGAAATTTTAATTCTTGGTTTCTATAACTAAGTTTAGTTTTCATCTAGTGCTAGATGGTTACAAAGATAAAATTTATGAAATTGGTTTAACTTGTAAATGAAACTATATGGTAGTCTAGCATATCAATGGAGGAGAATTATGAGGTAATATGTTCCTTTTCCTTTTAAAATAGTGTCTCATAATGGAGATCAATCATACATTAGATGGTAACAGGAATTATATGTCTATTCTGGATAGATTGGTGAATGAGTTCATGTCTTCGGATTAATCAGATCTAAGGATGGAGATGCACATCTATGTTGCTGTGTCAACCTTTCTGATCTATGTGATATTTAGTTGTTTATTTGCTTGCTTGATTGTAGCTTCCTCTTGCAATTTTGTCCACTTCTGTCCTCCATGGCAGGTGCATGATTTATTGTAATGAAAGTTAAGGGAGCCGTTGATAAGCTTCAAATATGTTTGTAACTTACATTGGTAAACTCATTTTTTTTCCTTTTCTGCCAACTTCGTTTCCAAATTTGTAAAGGTTAATCATTGATCAGGGATGGCCATTATAACAGATATTCAGTTGGTCATTGAAATACTGTATGACCTCATTTTTCATGTGGCATATACTGAACAAACAAGTTAGTGACAAGTGACAACTGAGAGCACCTTTTGACTTCTCGGCTTGCTATAAGGTGTCTGGGATTTTCTCGTCAGGAAGATTTCAAACATTGTTTATTGTCATTACAATGCTAGATGTACAGTTAATTTCCTAGGCCATCTTGAATATTGAGTTGGTCATCTTACATTCCAGTTAAAAAGTTTTATCGTCTTAATATCCTTTGGTTTCAGTGGCTATATTCCATTCCACTTGCTCTATCCTAAAGCATCCTGAAATAGCTCAAAAATTCCTAAATAGTTCTTAGAACATTTAATCTCTGTAACTGCAGGATGATAAAAGTTTCTGATGCAGCCCGGAGAAAGTCAGATAATTGATGCCTTTTCTAGTGATTTACCTGTCAAAACATGTCACACTTATAACATTTAACTTCAGCCATCATTCAAGTGTGATATCAACATTTGACCTTTTTTCTTGAATGGCTTGTTTGGACATCTACTTTAATGGACTTGGAATTAGAGATACCTGCCAGGCTTATTTGACCATTTACAAAAATGGATTTCCAATGTTAGCTGCTTTGGGTCGTTGACCTGGGACATGTCAGGACCATGGTATGCAGTACCGAATGGTACCGCACAATATGGGCGGTACGTACCGGTCCGATAGCATACCGGTACGCGGACCGCCCGGTACCGCTATAGTGCTACAGTAATAAAGAAAATATATAAAATTGTTCGGTACACTAGGGTGTACCACTCTGTCACGGACAAACTTCTAAACAAGATGTTTGATGTAATGCTTATGTATGTCCGTGTCTTTTGGTATGTTCATACTTTGACTAGCATGTATAGGGACAGCCGAAGGCTTAATAGTCCCATTTTAGTTCGGTCAGTAATGGACCATTTTACCCTTTGTTGTGTAACTGTTCAGAGCTTGTAAAGTCTGTTTATAATTTGCTTTGTCTATGAAGTGTTTTCGGAAATGTTTGCTTGTGGATCCCGAATGAGGCATTTTCTCTAACCCGATCTCTCTTTTGTGGGTCCTAAGGGATATGGGAGGCTTCGGGGAGGCTGACCTTTGCGGACGGACACGCAAGGGTGCCGCACGACTTAGGCAAATCCAGCTAAGTCCGTGACAGCTCGGTATGCCCTGGTGTACCGCTCAGTACACCGGTACCGTACCGTACCGAGCCAACCTCAAAATACCGGTACGATACGGTATTGCATACCTTGGCCAGGACAACTGAAACTTGACTTTTGTTGCATTTATTTCCTGTACTGATCTTTCATCTGCTAACATCCTTTATTTCTGATGTCTAATTTTATTTATATTCTGTTCATCTTTTGTGTGAAATTCCTTATACTGATATCTTTTGTTTGAGCAAAGCCTTCTGTTTCTCCTAGTCACATATCTTATATTTTGAATTTGCTTGCCTCTTGAAGCTGTTGCTGTTCGTGAGCGGCTCGAGTCTCTTTGTAGGGAGCTGCAGCGTCAGAATAAAATGCTTATGGTACATTTTCCAGATTAAGAAGATGAAAGGATCTATTTTACTATTTCTACATGTTCAACCTCGCTTCAGCCTGATTTGACTTCTGTAGGATGAATGCCAAAGAGTATCTACAGAAGGACAGAATATGAGACTAGATTTGTCTACAAAGTTTAATGATGCAATAAAGGTAAGGACTAAGATAAAATATCTTAAAGCTTATATTCTTGTTCTTTCATTGTTATGCAGTTTGAAATGGCTTGTCTTGAAACATTTATTTTCTTTAGGAAGTCATTATCTTGTAGCTAAGTCATTGAAATGCACCCTCTATTGAACATCTGCCATGAACCAGCTAGTTTCTTCTGACTAGATGTTTATGCTGATGACCTATACCATACTTCCAAGACTAAGAAAGACAACTGTTGAATCATGAATGATTAAAATGAACAAAAGAATTCATTTCAAAATATAGTTGCATAGTATGTATATTATCTTCTGTTATGTCTAGACTCTATACATTCTTTGTACTTTATTTTAATTTATCTTTAGTGCCCCATAAAATGAACTAGTTAAAGATGCTACCATAGGCCCAGTGTTATGATGAACAAAGTATGAAATGGAAGGAACTGAATATGAATTATAAAGCAGCAAAAAGAATCTGTTGGAGAAGTAAACAAAGGAAAGAGCAATATCTGTTCCCAGAAACTGAGTGTTGGTTGATTCTTGGATTTATCTATACATTCTTTGTACTTTATTTTAATTTATCTTTAGTGCCCCATAAAATGAACTAGTTAAAGATGCTACCATAGGCCCAGTGTTATGATGAACAAAGTATGAAATGGAAGGAACTGAATATGAATTATAAAGCAGCAAAAAGAATCTGTTGGAGAAGTAAACAAAGCAAAGAGCAATATCTGTTCCCAGAAACTGAGTGTTGGTTGATTCTTGGATTAGCCTGACTGACCTTATACGAGATAAGTTTTTTCTCTTAATTTCAGTGACAATAATTTTTTTGGCATTTAACAACAAAACTTATGGTTAAAAAGTGGAGATATGATTCATGGATTGCATATAAGGAAATTGTGTCAAGGCTAGGACTAGTTATAAAAGCTCACATTGTGCAAGAAAAACTGAGGCCTGGCAAAGTATCTGCTCGCATTCAGGAGGTGCTCATTGCAAAACCAGAACCTATTTCTAGTATTGTTTTCTCTACTTGTTTTGTGTTTATGTTCTTTTAGTGGTCTAGTCCCTTTCTGTTTCTACTACAAGAAATTCATTAATAAATAGCTTTTGCCCTGTTGTGTTGTAGGACATAAGCAGTAAGCTTGAAGTGCAAAAAGATGAATGCCTTTCTCAGCTCAAGGAAAATGAGATGTAAGATTCTTGGAAATTTCTTTTCAGATCAGGATATCTTACATGATTAATCTGAAGTAGGTTTATTTTTCAGGAGAATTTTCTTTTCATTTTTATTTGGGCAAGAATTTGGTGTCCCGCACTTTCTTGATTAAAATGAGTAACATTTAATTTGCTATAAAACTGTACAAATTCATGCAAGACCAGCACTTAATTTGCATTAGCATAGGCTGGAAGAACTCTGAATGCTTGATGAATGTACTGGCAACCATGTACCCTCTCCCTTATCCTATGGCATACTAGATACTGTGGGTTCTCATCAGCACATGTTCCGACGTTTTCTTTTACCAACTCATTTTTTTTTGGGTAAAAAGAAATGATAATTGGTTTCTCTATTCAGGGTTCATAAATTAAAACATTTGAGCCCACATCTAGAAGTCTGGAACCAGACTTCTTAGAGATATTATGTTTTCTAAGCCATGCCTAACCTTCCTTTTCATTTCATTTGGCTTTCTGTCTCAACATAATAATGTGTGTGCATGCTCATGCACATATGTTGTCTGCTCCCAGCAGTAGGAATAACCTCCAAAATTGGGGTGACCGGTATTATATCTAGTGACAACTATTAGCCTAGTATAAGATGTCTGACTTTTAAGATATATTGTGCTTACCAATGCAGTAGTTTGGATGTCCACATGATTGCATCTGTTTTATTTTTCCTTGCTGTTATGCATAAAAAAGTATAGCTTTTAACTCTTAGTTCTCCAAATAAGCTAATATCTTTCTTGAATGAAATGTTTTGATGTTTTTGAAATCCAAAGGTTTCTCATCTATTTTTTTCGATAATCTGTTTATACTCCTGATCTTGATTGTTGGGAATCACCTAGTTTTCTTAACTTGTATGATGCAACTTAGATTCCAACTACCATTGTTTGTTACAACTGCTTAAAGTTTTTGGTTATTGACATAGTTATGTTATAATGATTTGTTCTTTTCAACTAGAACATAATGCTGTTATCTTTCCTTCTTGGCAAATGATTTTTTTATTATTATTTGGCTACTTTGCTTTACAGACCAATTACTTCCTTTTTTTAGGCTGAGAAATAAGTTAAAACTTCTTGCTGACCAGTACTCTCTCTCTGAGCAACATTTTGCACAAAAGGTAAGCTTTTCATGAACTTAGAATCTTCTGAAGTTACTATATTTTAATTTCGGTGTGTAGATAAACCATGACTTTGACTTTCAGACTCACTAGTCTTTTGCCTGGACTATATAAACTATGTTCATACAGTTACAGCAGAAGACGCTAGAACTTCAGCTTGCTGATTTGAAACTTAAGCAACAGGAAGAGAAGTCTGCTAAGGAAGAAACCCAGATGCAACTGTACGCCGAACAAGTTTCACAACTAATGGCCACGGAGAAGAGTTTGCGTCTACAGTTAGCAGCTGATGAAGAAAGATTTCAGCAATTCCAGGTATTTGAATATAAGTATCAAATTTTATTCAAATTATTCCAAAGTAACAATAACAAGTTAGGTATAAATTATTTGCTGGTTATCAATTTGAAGGTCTAATCTAATGTTGACTTTGGTACACAAAAGAAAAAATCATCAGCATATTAGTGCTTGGAGTTAGACTGATATAATGTCATATAGATTGTAATTAGTGTATCCCATAATTGCAAGAGGAATTTATGTCCACTTTTTGATGCAGGTTGATTTTGCTTTTCTGTTGTCATTTCTGAATAAATCATCAAATTGGTGGACCAATCATTAAACCATACTACTGTTATTAGGTCTCACTTTAATTTGATCAAATCTTAAATCCTAATCCTCTTTTTAGCATGGTGCACCTGTAATAGTGATTTAAAAAGTGCTAGGTGTTAAGGTCTCAAAATGCCTGAGCGAAACGAGGCACTCCAAAATATTAAAATATAAAAAAAATATTTTAATATATTTAAAATATAAAAATATATTTTAATATTTTAAAATATTCTTTACTGTTAACAATAGAGTGTGAGGAGGAGACTGAGGTAAGAAGCTGAGTCACGGTGAGGACTCAGACGTGGATAGGAGGTTGTTGTCTGAGAGCAGCAGCAGTGGTAGCAGAGAGAGGCAACGACAGTAGAGAGCAGCAACAGGCGGTAGCGGAAAGAGGCAGCGACAATAGTAGTAGAGAGCAGCGACAACGCTAGTGGGCAGTAGCGGAGAGCAACGACAGTGGCAGTGGAGAGCAGTGATAGCAGCAGAGAGAGGCAGCGACAACAGCAACGGAGAGCAGTGACAATGGTAGCGGGAGGTAGCAGAGAGAGGCAATGACAACAAGAGAGGAGAGCGGCAGCGACAACAGAGAGCAGTGACAGCAACAGCGGAGAGAGGCAGTAACGGCGGTAGCAGAGAAGAAATGTCGGCGACGGAATCACGAGTAGGGTTGGGTTTGGGGGAAGTCGCGAGGGGGATGTCACGGATTTAGCTAGTTTTGCCTAAGTCGTGCGACACCCTTACGTGTCCGTCCGTAAAGGTCAGCCACCCCGAAACCTCCCATGGTCCCTTAGGACCTACAAAAGAGAAAACGGGTTAGAGAAAGCGCCTCACTCGGGATCCACAAGCAAACATTTTAGAAAACACTTCATAACCAATGCAAATTACAAACAGACTTCACAAGCTCTGAACGATCGCATAACAAAGGATCCAAAATGGTCCACTACAAATCGTGATCTTCTACAAGTGTCCACATGACATAACATTTATTTACAAGCCTAAAATGATCACCAAACCCAACTAAATTGGGGTTGTTAAGACTTCGACCGTCTCTCTACATGCTGTGCAAAGCATGAACAAATTGAAGGACACAGACATACATTAGCATTACATTAAACACCATGTTTATAGTTTTGTCCGTGACATTCTCCCCCACTTATTCCTTCGATGTTCTCGTCGAAGCCTTTGCCGACACTGCAACTCCTCACCTTTGTTGAGTCTTCAATCTTATACTCCAGCTGCAATGCGTCTGTTGGCTCCCAACTGCTCTCCGCTGCTGTTATTGAGTACTCGAACTTTTGATCCGTCATGATGTTTCAACTCGCCAATGACTCTGACTCTAGTGTGCGGTTGGCTAAGTTGTGTTGATCCCTGTTGGCTCCTGCGGATCCTTCAAATGAATGAAAAGACCATCCTTACTATGCGCCAGTCTCTCAAATGCCTCATGCTGCTTGAACTGGGTGGATGCTTGTTGGAGTTTTAACGAGTATCGCCTCGCAAACTTTAAAGTTTTAGGGTCCTTCCTCTACAAAATTTGTCCATCGACTCTTCTTTCACTTAGTTGCCACTTCCAAGTAGGTTCGCATCACTTCCGCTTTCGATTGGCATTCTGTTGAGAAATAAAGCGGATAAGCTACTCTTAGTAGTACTGAACACCATTGGTGTGGATTTGACAACTATTGTCTTCTATTTGGTTTCTTTGAAGGGTCCTTAAATATGTGCAGAGCTCCTCTGCTGGATAGATAAGAGAATTGGGGTACTCGGTTTCGCCCATTCTCTTAAGAGTTGAGAAGACAAAGGTTACTTGACTTCGCCCACCTCCTCGAGTGTTGTACTTCGTGCATCGAGCTAGTTATTGGCCTTCGCCTGCTCTTTGCTCACACTTCTGAAACACTTGAAGTGTTTTCACTCCTTGCGTTGAGTTAGTTACTGTGATTCACCTTCTCAATGCCATCGAACTTCTAGAATGTAGGAAGTTTTCACCCCAACTTAGAGTAAGTCTTTAATAGTTTTAGTCGCCTCTGGGATTGTACCGTCTTCTCCATCAACCCTGCTGCCTACTCCACTGAGTAGCAAATGTACAGCACTGCGTACTGCTTGCTTCGTTCCTTGGTCGTGCACTCTTGCACGACCCGAAGCCCTTCACTTTTGGCTATCTTGATGAGAAGTTCATTAACACCGGTCCTACGAAGTTCCCTGGCCTCTGCCATTCAGCCTTGCCTCGGTACTTGAAGTTTGCCTTTGCATGCTCCACCTCCTCGGCCCCTTTCATGACCAAGTGTTCTCCCTCCATGAGAGTTAAGGATTGATGACTTCACGGAAGTCCCGCATGTGCGGTACCATGGCGCTGCCATGCCTATGACTATACTATCCGTCGCCTCACATCTGCATCCCTTTCTTCACGATCGGTAGATTTGCCTCTGTGGCACTCCTCTGAGTCCACCTCCATTCTAATCGATGCTTGTTTTTTTGGTAGCTAAGTCCCTCTGGACACGTTGTCGCTTCCTCGTCCCTTTCGACCCTCTACTTCAACACCTTTGTGTTCTCCAAGTAGTTCCCCTTGGTCAATGGAAAGATAGACTGCAACTCCCATGCATGGTCTCTACTATCATGTTGCGGGGTTCACATCGATTATGTTCTCTTTAGCTTCCGTGGTAGCAATGTTTGCTTATTCGGTCTTGTCCTCTGACTTGTCGGGCTCCCTTAAGCGAATATGAGCTCTGGAGCAGTCCAACTCTCTAGCCGCTCCGATCATACCTCTGCATGATCAAGTCCCTCTCATGGGACTCACTGGTACTTGCATTCAAACTTTTCCCTCGGCAGTACACAACTCACATATGCTGATAACCAAGGCTTTTATCTGATGCAAAATTCGATGCACGCACGGAAGACCTGCCTCTACGGTACCATGACCTTCACTCTTTGAATTCATAGCCCATTTTGTCGTCGTGTTGTTCATCGAAGTGGAGCTCCTAATAGCTCCCGATCATACCTCTGTATGATATAGTCTCTCACGGGACTAGATTCGTGTGTATCACATTGCCACGAACTGTTCCACCACGATCTGCTGCACCATGTCGCCTCCTGGTGACATCTCCATTGCATTCTGATCCTTATGGGATGAACTCGGATTGTGATCCCTCTATGTGTGGCCTCCGCCAACACCTTGCATGGCCTCTTTCACTTTCGATTGTGTTTGCTCATTTGGCAATCGACCTTCGTCCACCCGCTCTCGGGTCACATCTAGACAAAGCACCGCTCTAGGATAGTCCATCGCCTAGTAGCTCCCGAAGTCCACCGACTTCGCTGAAATTGGTGCACTATTGTCTAGATCCTAGGCCTCTACCCATACCGGCACAATCTCTGCTATGCACCGCTCCCTTCATGACAACTTAAATGGCAGTACTGTGGTATATTCTTTAAGAATACCCACATCCGCGTCCTCTTGCCCCGTGCCAAGGCCTTCTAAACCCAACTTCGCCTCCGTAAGTTGAGTTGCCTCAGTTCCTCCGTCAAATGCTTCTCTGAGGTAAGGTGCATGTGCCTCGAAGCTCCCTTCGTCTTTGGCACCATGCAGGATGAGCCCGCTCCATCAGAATGAAGGACCCATGAAACGACATGATCCCGCACTTGTTTCTGTAAGAGTTCATATCCTTGACCTCTGTCCAAGAAAAGCTCTGTGCCTTCGCTCTATATTCCATGTTCTATGTCGGCTCCCTTCATGTGGCTTGGGTACTTCGCCAAGTTACACCCAAGTTGTTCTGCTCATCGTTTTGTATTGAGTTGATGGCGGCCCTCGCGCCCACCATTCCACGGGTCAGCCCTTCATTGAGTCCGATCTCCATATCGACTCCAAGTGTGCCTTAATTTGTGTTGCCTTGGATCGCTCCCCTAATTGATCTCGCAATGTATCCCTCAATGCATTATCTCAAGCGAGATCATACGACGACTCCTCGTCGCTCGCTCAGTACGTTGAGCTCTGTGGAGTTGTTTTGAGGTACTCCTCCTCAACATGTGCGGTCCATTACACATGGTTCTCACTCTGAAGAGCCGAGACTTATCCCTCCTGGATATCTATCCCGTTGGAGCAACTTCTCTCTTCGCTTCCTTCGCTTTGAAAGTTTCGAAGACCACCATCCCCTTGGACTACTTCGCCTTGCTGAACAAACTGTGCATTGTTCTACCTCCCGCAAACGCACTTGCTAGATTGCGACTCCACGTCAATACTGCCCACTACTACACCCCTCAAGGCTTAGCAATATGCTGAACTCCCTACACACTCCAGCCTCCTACGAACGTATCCTTCTCATGCTGAAGAGAAAGTTTTAATGCTCCATGGCACCGAGTTTCGGTCGTCTTAGGATGGCCACGAACACTCAATCGTTCGTATACAAGCCTTTACATGAGTACCGAATTCTTCGAGTTAGCAATTCTCCTTATCTCTGTGAGCTTTGCACAACTCTTTCAGTTGCTGAAAAATCCATTCCACTTTATATGGTCTCATCCTTTATCAAGCGTCTCGCTTGCCTTGAGCACCATTAAGTATGGTTGCCAACGTTGAGCCGTAGCTTAAACTCAGCTATCCCAACCTTTGTGCGCTACGCATTCTTCTCAGCTTGCTTGTCCTCGTGGTGCCTCTTGCGCGAAGGGTTGATCATTCCTCTAAATGTCAATCTCCAAATGCCCTCTCCTCTTAGCGACTCCTTTACCCTACATCTCTATGCCTGTTTCCCCCAAACGGTCGTGCGTATTAGCTGCCCTCAACGCAGCCCCGTTAGGTCATCCCACGTTTGCATGCCAAGTGTTTCTATGAGTGCTTGTCCCGCTCTGATACCATCTGTCACGGACTTAGTTGATTTTGCCTAAGTCGTGTGGCACCCTTGTGTGTCCGTCCGCAAAGGTCAGCCTCCTCGAAACCTCTCATGGTCTCTTAGGACCTACAAAAGAGAAAACGGGTTAGAGAAAATGTCTCACTCGAGATCTACAAGCAAACATTTCAGAAAACATTTCATAACCAAGGTAAATTGCAAACAGACTAAACAAGCTCTGAACGGTCCCACAACAAAGGATCCAAAATGGTCCACTGTAGACCGAGATCTCCCACAAGTGTCCACATGACACAACCTTTATTTATAACCCTAAAATGACACAATCTTTATTTATAAGATCTACATGTTGTGCAAAGCATGAACAAACCGAAGGACACGAACATATTTGAGCATTACATTAAACACCCTGTTTACAGTTTTGTTCGTGATAGGGAGGCTGCGAACCAACTAATTCAAATGCTAACGAACAAGACCTAAAAAGTTGGTTCAGTTGCCTGGTTTAAATCGGGCGCTCGCCCGAAGCGCTTGACACTTGGGCTCGGGCGAGTGCCCAGGCGACGCCTCTTTGAAGCATGCCACCTGGACGTTAAACGAGATGCTCAAGCCTCGTCTCGCCTCGCCCGAGTGTCACGAACGGTCGTCGCGCACCCGCAACAACTTCGTTCAACGATCCGTTCGTCGCTCACACCTGCTTGTACAGCTGCTTGACAGCAGGTTTTCTTTTGGTTTTGGGTCATTTTGCTTGTAAATATGTAAGTTCGAACAAGCTGCAGCGCTGCAATGCGACCGCTCACCGAACCGAGCAAAACAGCCCCAAAACAGCCCAAATCAGCCCCGTTTTCGCGTGCCACGAGCTCGCGCGGCGAACTGTCTCGTCGAAGTAAAATGTCAGCCATTTCAGACCCCTGGAACCCCCCAGGTGGCACCGGGCTGGATGGGGCTTCGGTTATATACCGGGCGTTGAACACTCTTTCGCAAGTTCGCACGTGACCTTTACGGGAACTTGGTGTTGCGTCCGGGACCAGGTGAGCGGCTGTTTGTGGGCTTGCAGCTGTTCGTTCATCCTTGAAAGCCTTGCTTTTCCCCCCTCTCCCTCTTTTCTCTTGTGCACACAAGGTGTTCGACGAATTGCTTGTAAAGCTTCCCTTTTCGCGAGACTTCGGGACTTGTCCGTTGCTCGTTCTTTCGATCTAACTTTCTTTCTCTTTTACAGGTCCTTCGGGACCTGCGAGAGGTTACAAAGTGGCTGATCCTTGCGGAGCAAGATCGCAAGGGCGAAGCGCGACTTAGGCAACGCAAGCTAAGTTCGCGTCTTTGCCGCACGGGTGACCCGCGACTTTGGCAACGCATGCTAGCTTTGAGTCTTTGGCCGCAAGGGTGCCTCACGCCTTAGGCAATTTCAGCTAAGGTCGTGACATTGTGGTATCAGAGCGGGCAAGCTCTTCGATCGAACAGCGAACGAACTTCGCAACTTCGCCATGGCAAAGCATCGTGGCGAATCAAGCAAGACGGGGCAGGCCGGACCCTTGCCCCAAGCAGCCGCAGGTGGGCTGCATGTGCACACTCGCTCTCATGCTGTTGGAGCCGCTCATGAGGATCGCGGCAGCGAACAGGATGAGCGAGAAGTTGGCAACTCTCCGCGAGCGGAGGAAGCGCAATCTGGTGCGCTAACTGGGAAAAAGAGTCATAAGGAGAGACTCACGACGGCGGAAACCCGCCTGGATGTTCTGGAAGCGAGCATGGAGGAACTCTACCATGGCCAACAAAGACTTGTTGGGGTAGAGAGCTCGCAAGAGGAAGCGGAGTCCAGGATCGACAAGGTCGAGGCCCTAGTCGACCGACTGTCCGATGACACCAAGGACTCCGTGCAGCACTTACAAGATGTTGTGGCGGAACTCACGGCGAAGGTGGCTATGCTCACAAGAACGCTAAATGCGGGAGGAGGCAACACCCGCGTTGCACCGCCACAAAACTTGAGGGCACCTGAGCCCCATGGATACGGAGGGGCCAGAGATGCCAAGGAGCTCGAGAACTTTCTGTTCGACATGGAACAATACTTCCGAGCTACGAGACCCGATTCTGAAGATACCAAAGTTTCAATAGCAACAATGTATCTGAACGGAGATGCGAAACTTTGGTGGCGAACTCGTTGGGAGGAAATCCAACAAGGTCGGTGTCGAGTCGACACATGGGAAGACTTGAAGCGGGAGTTGAGAACTCAGTTCCTACCGGAGAACACAGAGTTCGTCGCAAGAAGGAAGTTGAGACAACTCCGCCAAAGTACCACCATCCGAGACTATGTAAAGCAGTTTTCTGCACTGATGCTGGACATACAGGACATGTCCGAGAAGGACAAGTTGTTCAGTTTCCTTGATGGTTTGAAACCATGGGCTCAGCAAGAGCTGAATAGAAGGAATGTTACCGACGTGGTCGGGGCAATTGCAGCTGCAGAAAGGCTCACCGACTTCGTTTCCTCTGAAGACCCAGCGAGAAGGAAACAATCTTCAAGCAATCGCCCTCAAAAACATTCTCGAGGGAAGGAGCTCGGGGGTGAACAAAAGAAGAAGAGCTCCCACAAAGGGCCGAACCCGAAAGGCAAGGCCTCAAAACCGGGAGGATGCTTCTTGTGCGGAGGACCACACATGGTAAGGGAGTGCCCACAAAAACAGGCACTCAATGCGTTGACGGCATCCATCCACCCTCCCCGTTCGGACAAGGGCAAAGCTGTGGCCCTTAGCTCAAGCAGTTCAGAATCCAGCAGCGACGATGAAGAGTCGCAAGGACCCCGAATGGGAGCAATGCGTCTATTGAACGCTATGCGGGGTCAAGTGGGGGAGAACATAAAGACGAAGGCACAAAGAGCAGGAAGCAGTGATCTGATGTATGTGGACATCAAGCTGAATGGCCAAACGACCCGTGCCATGGTGGACACGGGCGCTACCCACAACTTCATAGCCGATCGTGAAGCACAACGACTTGGGTTGACATTGGAGAAGAGCCCAAGCCGAATGAAAGCGGTGAACTCGGAGGCCAGGCGAATCTCCGGGTTGGCGAAGGGAGTTCCCATCAGAATCGGGACTTGGAGCGGAAACACCAACATGATGGCCGTGCCACTAGACGACTTCCAAGTGATTCTTGGAATGGAGTTTATGCACGCGGCGAAGTTGGTGCCGATGCCATTCTTGAACTCCCTATGTATGATGGGAGGAGATGACCCCTGCGTGGTTCCCGTCTCTCGGAGAGGAACCAAGGAGCCCCAACACATTTCGGCCTTACAATTGAAGAAAGGGGTGCGAAAGGGCGAACTGACATTCGTGGCTGCTATGAAGCTAGAGCCACTCAACGAAGAGGCCATTCAAGAACCTGCTGTAGTGGCGAACGTCTTGAAGGAGTTCAAAGACGTTATGCCACCCGAGTTGCCGAAGACTCTCCCACCACGCAGAGGCGTGGATCATAGTATCGAGCTGGAGCCAGGAGTGAAGCCTCCAGCGAGACCACCCTATCGCATGCCCCCGCCAGAGTTAGCAGAACTCAGAAAGCAGTTAGGTGAACTGCTAAGCGGTGGTCTCATCCGCAGCTCAAAAGCACCTTTCGGAGCTCCAGTTCTCTTCCAGAAGAAACAAGATGGGAGTCTCCGATTATGCGTCGACTACAGAGCCCTCAACAAAGTAACAGTGAAGAACAAGTATCCCATCCCGCTCATTGCGGACTTGTTCGATCAATTGGGTAAGGCGAAGTATTTCTCGAAACTCGACCTTCGGTCGGGATATTGGCAGGTGCGCATTGCTGAAGGCGACGAAGCAAAGACAACTTGCGTGACCAGATATGGAGCGTTTGAGTTCTTGGTGATGCCTTTCGGCTTAACCAACGCTCCGGCCACATTCTGTACTCTCATGAACCAGCTATTCAAGGAGTATTTGGATAAGTTTGTGGTCGTCTACTTGGACGATATCGTCGTTTATAGCCAAACGCTCGAGGAGCATGTCAAGCACCTTCGGACAATTTTCAAGGTTCTCAGGGAGAACACGTTGTTCGTAAAAAGGGAGAAATGCTACTTTGCTCAAACTGAGATCCTATTCTTGGGGCATCGAATCGGTGATGGCTCCATTCGGATGGACAAGTCGAAGGTGCAAGCAGTTGCGGAATGGCGAACTCCGAAGAAGGTGCCAGAGTTGAGATCCTTCCTTGGTTTCGTCAACTACTATCGACGCTTCATTGCCGGGTATTCGAAGCGGGCAACCCCACTGACGGAGTTGCTGAAGAAGGAGCAGCCTTGGAAGTGGTCGGACAAATGTGAGATAGCATTCCAAGACCTGAAAGCTGCTGTCCTAGAAGAACCAGTGCTCAAATTGCCAAACTATGGAGAGCCCTTTGAAGTCCACACAGATGCTTCGGACTTCGCTATTGGAGGAGTACTCATGCAGGAAGGTCATCCGGTGGCCTACGAGAGCCGCAAACTCAACGAGACCGAGAGGCGGTATCCAGTGCATGAGAAGGAGATGACAGCAGTGATTCACTGTCTACGAGTTTGGCGACACTACCTTCTCGGGTCGCGATTTGTGCTGAGGACAGACAACATCGCCCTGAGTTATTTCCAAACTCAGAAGAAGCTCTCCCCAAAGCAAGCACGGTGGCAGGACTTCCTGGCTGAATTTGATATGGCAATGGAATACAAGCCCGGGAAGGCGAATGTCGTGGCCGATGCGCTGAGTCGGAAAGTGGAATGCGTGAATGCTGCCCAACTGGAGGGCAGAGGCCAAGCAAGTCAGTTACACTCCAACTTCCTTTCCCGAATCAGAGATGGACTGTATAGTGATCCCCAGGCAGTTATCCTGATGCAGCTCATCAAAGAAGGCAAGGCACGACGATTTTGGGTCCAGGAGGGACTTGTTTACACAAAAGGGAATAGGGTTTATGTTCCCCGAGTGGACAATTTGAGGCGTGAACTCTTAAAAGAGTGTCACGATTCCCTTTGGGCTGGACACCCCGGCATTCACAGAACGTTGGCTCTCGTGGAGAGGGCCTTCTACTGGCCAAAGATGGGGATTGATGTGGAGGAGTATGTTCGAACATGCCTTACTTGCCAACAAGACAAGGTGGAGCAGCGGAAGCCGGTGGGACTTTTGGAACCGTTGCCCGTACCAGAAAGGCCTTGGGAGAGCATTTCCTTAGACTTCATATCAAGCTTGCCACCTGTAGGGGGACTTGGATCGATACTTGTGGTGGTCGATCGGTTTTCAAAGTATGCAACTTTCATTGCTGCTCCCCTACACTGTTCAGCTGAAGAGGCGGCCAGACTGATGATGAAGGGTGTAGTGAAGTATTGGGGAGTCCCACACAATATCGTTAGTGATCGAGACGCTCGGTTCCTGGGACGTTTCTGGACCGAGCTATTCAAATTGTTGGGGTCAAAGTTATACTTCTCTACAAGCCTCCACCCCCAGACGGATGGTCAGACTCAAAGAATAAATTCGCTCTTAGAGCAGTATCTCCGGCACTACGTGAGTGCCAATCAACGAGATTGGGTGAAGCTGTTGGACATCGCCCAATTCTCCTACAACTTGCAGCGGAGCTCTGCATCCAACAAGAGCCCCTTCGAAATTATCACAGGACAACAACCGTCGACTCCGCACACTATGGCAATTGGGTATACTGGGAGTAGTCCATCAGCCTACCATTTCGCAAAGGAGTGGCATCGAAATGCTGATATTGCGCGGGCTTACTTGGAGAAGGCGGCAAAACGGATGAAGAAGTGGGCAGACTTGGGAAGGCGACCACAGGAGTTCAAAGTTGGCGATTTGGTGTTGGTAAAGCTCCAACCAGCATCACTCCAATTCTTCAGGAAAAGAGTCCACAAAGGATTGGTGCGTAAGTATGAAGGGCCCTTCCCAATTATCAGCAGGGTAGGCAATGTTTCTTACAAGTTGCAGCTGCCGGCGTGGTTCAAAATTCACAACGTTCTTCACGCCAGCAACCTGAAGGCCTACCATTCAGATCCGCAAGATGCTTCTCGAAGTGTTCCAACTCGGCTACCTCCCATCACAGCCTCCTACGAGAAGCGAGTGGAAACCATTCTGGCGGATCGCAAGATAAAGCTACCCAACGGAGCGGAGCAAACAGAGTACTTGGTGAAGTGGCGAAAGCTTCCCCGAACTGAAGCCAGTTGGGAGCCTGAAGACGCCCTGCGACACGAAGAAGACGTCATCAACAACTACCAACAAGCGTCGACGAGGGCGTCGACAGTTTAAGTGGGGGAGAATGTCACGAACGGTCGTCGCGCACCCGCAACAACTTCGTTCAACGATCCGTTCGTCGCTCACACCTGCTTGTACAGCTGCTTGACAGCAGGTTTTCTTTTGGTTTTGGGTCATTTTGCTTGTAAATATGTAAGTTCGAACAAGCTGCAGCGCTGCAATGCGACCGCTCACCGAACCGAGCAAAACAGCCCCAAAACAGCCCCAAAACAGCCCAAATCAGCCCCGTTTTCGCGTGCCACGAGCTCGCGCGGCGAACTGTCTCGTCGAAGTAAAATGTCAGCCATTTCAGACCCCTGGAACCCCCCAGGTGGCACCGGGCTGGATGGGGCTTCGGTTATATACCGGGCGTTGAACACTCTTTCGCAAGTTCGCACGTGACCTTTACGGGAACTTGGTGTTGCGTCCGGGACCAGGTGAGCGGCTGTTTGTGGGCTTGCAGCTGTTCGTTCATCCTTGAAAGCCTTGCTTTTCCCCCCTCTCCCTCTTTTCTCTTGTGCACACAAGGTGTTCGACGAATTGCTTGTAAAGCTTCCCTTTTCGCGAGACTTCGGGACTTGTCCGTTGCTCGTTCTTTCGATCTAACTTTCTTTCTCTTTTACAGGTCCTTCGGGACCTGCGAGAGGTTACAAAGTGGCTGATCCTTGCGGAGCAAGATCGCAAGGGCGAAGCGCGACTTAGGCAACGCAAGCTAAGTTCGCGTCTTTGCCGCACGGGTGACCCGCGACTTTGGCAACGCACGCTAGCTTTGAGTCTTTGGCCGCAATGGTGCCTCACGCCTTAGGCAATTTCAGCTAAGGTCGTGACACGAGTGCTTAGGCGAGTGTACAATGTCACATCTAGTCACCATAGAGTGTCTATGTTTGTGCAAGAGAAGGGTGACATCAGAAGGTTTATCGCATAATAACCATTAACTGATTGGAGCTTTTTCCAGCATGTTTCATGAGTCATAATGGCTCATTCTACATCTATGTTCCAAGAAGAACCTAGCAGCTTTCTTGTCTTGGGGTTATAACATAGCAAACATCTTGAATATCCCTCTAAGAACATCTCTGTGTTCTCCTTGACACGTGAGTTTTCTAGTCCTACAAACTGCCACCTAATTTCTTAGGACCTAAAATTCTTTTTTGCTAATGTTTTTAATTATGAGTATAGGATTTAAGATGGTTGGTAATGTGGCAAAATATGTTCTCACCATGAGAGTTGGTGACTGAGTGAGTATCCATAAATGACATCTGGATGTTTGATGGGGCAAGGGATTAATGCGGCTCTTGCTCTTGTTAGCTGGCAGATCAAATGCTCTTTGAACTCCGCTTTATTTTTGCTAATTGCAACGTGATCTAAGCCCTTTACGTTTCAATTCTTGTATCTTGTCAATTTAAGATAATTTTGTCTAGATGATTATCAACAGTATTTTTCATTCTGATGATTAGATATTTTACCTTCAACTGATACAGAACAGAGTAACAAGTATTATTTGAAATTCTGCTTCAGGATGCTTTGTCAAAAAGTAATGAGGTCTTTGAAGCATTTAAGCAGGAGATGGAAAAGGTAACAATGACTTTTAGTGGGTATTGCATGTTGCTGTGGAGAAACCCCTGCATTTCGAATTTATGATTTACCAATATACTTACTCTTGTTCTCTTTTCAACTGAATTAAGTAAAACCTATTGAATATACTCTATGTGACTTGAATTTTGATCAGATGACAAAATTGATAAAGGAACTTAAGAAAGAAAATGAATTTTTAAAGAGCAAATGCGAGAAGTCAGATATTGCATTGGTGAAGCTCATTGAAGAGGTAAGCTGAGCTGGCAAATTATTATTAACTTTTGGTTTTAGTTGTGCTTGATGCATTTGGCCATGATTTATGGAACGATACTGTTTGGCATGCAAAAAATTGGTAAAAAATGGACCCATCTGTACTAAAAAATGGCTGATACCAATGCAACACAATTTTTGCACGTCTCAGCATGAGACTCCCTGTGTTAACTGAAACTAAAGTGTTTGGGCATCATCTTTTGTGACACAACCAACTCTTAACTTGAAGTTTGATCCGATGGTTATCAACTTGTCATGAGTTATCGCATGCCTGAATATTCATTTTCTTTCCATTATGATTTTGGACCACAAGAGAACTTCTTGCATATTTGATTAGGGTCAACATGACAATTGAGGGATTTTCAGCCATAAAAAACCTTTGTGAGAGACATTTTATGGCGGATTTATCTGGAGTTAGATTTCATCATGAAGATTACCCCCTGTTTTAAGGATACTAATTTCTTTGCAGTTTTAAGGATACTACTAATTTAGCTTTCGTGTGATCATGGTTCAAACCAGTCAAACAATATTTGGATCTTAATTATCTTTTTATCTGTTACAACCAATGGTAGTTTAATATTATGCCTCATCAGTGTTTATGATCGCATGCCAAAAGATATTTGAGATGCTGTTCTTATTGTTCTATTCTCCCTGCTGTTTTGGAAGCGCGAGTCAATGAAGAAACAGCTGGAAAAAGTGAAGAACCAGAAAGAAAAGCTTGAATCTCTATGCCGGTCGCTGCAGGCAGAGAGGAAGCACAACTTGGCTAAGACCATCTCAGATCCTGTTGCCGTGCAGCTGACTCCATCAAAGGAAGAAGACTCGTAACGAGTGATCACATTTTGGCTGTTACCACTTGCAAACACCAGTGCTTAAGATCACTGATGCAACAGTTTTTGCATAACATAAGAAGAGCAGAATATTCGTTTTCCGTTTCCTTGAATTATTACAGCTATTTCAGAATAAATCACACGCCATGCAGATTTGTTGCTTCTCTTCTCATCCTCATCCTCGGATGAAGCTAAAAGCCTGGAGGAGGTTGGGTCAGATATCTTCACGAACTCTTCATTGTTACGGTTCCTCTTTTCCTTCCTACTCTGTTATTGCCAGGAGATACATGTATTAATTGCATCTCTGTCAATATCTCTATCAGTTGTTTGTGGCACTGTCACCAAATACGTAGCTGTGTCCAGCCAAGACAAAACTGATGATACCAGCTAAAATGACACTCACATGGGCTTGTCTTGTCTGCAATTACTTCCACCCAAAAGTGTCCACCCCCTACCTACTATTGCTTCTTAACAGGTGTCGCCATTGCCACCCAGCTCTGTGCTGGCCAAACTGTGACAGGCCAATCCCTGGACTGCTCTACATAAGTGAGACAAGACTGCTGCTGCTCTCTGCCTACTTTTCTCGGCAGCAGGAGTCTCGTATGGGCCACAGGTACCGCATCGCCATCCTCGTCGCCTCATTAGCCGTCGTGCTCGTCGCTGTGCGTTGCAGAGGTTTGATCACATGAAACTTCCCACTCGCTTACCTTTGATCAATAGTTTGGGCCTGAGATATCTGCTTTGTTTCAGAGACTAGCACTACGGGGTTGTATGATGCCGACTACCGGGGACCGGAGACGCACTCTTCCTTGCCTCCTCCGGAGCTACCCCGGACAGGTACCGTGAGGCTTTCCTTACGACTCCCTATTACTAGGCAGCTACAATCTTAACATCGCCTCGAATCGTTCTTCAGATCCCAAAAACTCGCCGTCGAGGAGAAGAGACGGCGGTAGAACTGTAAGATTCATTTCCTGCTTTCGAATTATTATTTTTGCTTCTTCTTGATCATGACCGAGATGTTCTAATCACAGCGAATACCAGTTCATAGATAGGAAAACGGAGGATGTGTTACAATAAGACGGCTGGGTTGTGGCTATCGAACGTGATGATGATGTATCTGATGCCACTCGGATTTGATGATGTTGAAAGAATACATACTGAAGGATTCTAATGATCTGCCGAGAAACATTCGACATGCTTATAGCAATTCTGGTCTGAGAATCGATCAAGTTTAGTATAAACCATTTAGCCAATTCGTCAATAAACAAAATCTAAGAAATAAAGTGTTCATCATCAATATCTTCTATTTCTTCGTTGGCTACTGTGTATGTTTACTCTCCAGGTGCAGACACCCCTCGTTTGAGCCTTTCCCTCTTCGACTTCTTTTTTGAGATTGGCTTCTTCCTTCTTGGCGGAAGGGTCTTCTGTGCATACATATAGAGCGCACAGTTTCCGAGGAGGAAGAGCAGTATAAGTCCTCCCACAACAAGCAAGACCACCAACCCTGGGTTCAACCCTCTACTTGTTTCCTCCTTGATCACATCTCCCTGTTCATTTCAAATGTTAGCCATCTCATATTACAAAAGGGAAGGATACTAAAGAAGCAGGAAAAGATTTATACATCAGACAAAGTTATTGTTGAATCATGTCTGATTCATGGCACACATATCCAACACCACTTAAACACATTATCTAAACTGTGGGCACAAGATCAACTGATCATAGGACATGCTACACATGCAATGTCTGAAGCATTAGGAACATTTTAAATCATTCCCTTATCAATGTGGGTTTTCTAACAGCAAGAGTTTTATAGTCATTTTATTTGGATCTACCAAGCTAATGATTTAGCATTTTCTCCCTGAAAAACCAATATAACATAACATCAAGCTTTGAGTGGCAAACATAAACAGACACACACAGGATGGTTCCAGCAGAAAGCCTGCAGTAGTTTGCTAACAAGCAGACACTCTGTAAGATTTTCTAATGACTCAGATCTTTGTAATGTCGCCTTCTGGATTCCCTATCTAAAGAAGTCCATGTGGCACTCAGTGGAACCACATCAGCAGTTGAATTTCCAGTGGGATAGAATACGAGGAACTGAGATCCATAATCCAAAATGTGGCCTGGAACTTTTTCAATTAAACTTGCAGCCATGTTCAATAGAACAAAGCAAACAGTTTCATGTAAAATTGGGTTTTTCAAGCCCTATTACTTAATTTAAATTTAATTGTCACATACAGCTTCAACCAATTTATCCTTCCATAGGTAAGCCACCTAAAATAACTATTAATTTTTGAACATATATCCCAACTGCATTTAATTAAAAAAAAAAAGACAACAATCTACAGTGACTATATTTTCTTCACTGGATGAGGAAAAAGACTTATTAGTCAAACATGAAGACATACATAGGAAATGAACTTGTTGACTTTTCCAAGATATCTAATGTGACAAACTTCATGATCTCTGACTTTAAGCTAGTTATTTTGATAGAGTTATATGATCTAAAGTGTTATCTCAAGCATCATAAAATTTCACTAATGTTTGGCTACATACCCAACGTATACAAACCAGAAAATAAGTTCACATTTTAGGGTGTTTATTAGTGTTTCTTGATTTCTTATGGAATCATCCAGGTGAGAATGAAAGAACATAACTACTTGGTGCCACCCTTGGAACAAGAGCATAGAATAAGCATAGGTATAACAGACATCTTAATCCAAATCTATTTCCAATTACTTCAGTGCATGATAAAGCATAGGTATTGAATGTGCTAAAATGGAAACCACTGAATTGACTTACAAATTTCATCTGAGAAAACAATCTGAAAGAAAGTTATCCTCCCAACAAACAAAAAATGGCATGATGTAGTTGGTGTATACTAAACTCAAGAAACAGCAGATCCAATCATGAAAACAAATCATTTCTTGCAGCAATAGACGATAGAAGTCGAACTAGCTATCCAAAACACTAAAACTTTGAACAGCAGCAAGAAATGATATATAACACTCGATTGTTGAATACAACTACTTCTAAGCTTATCTCAAAACAAAGATCACTGGAAGAGCAATAGCATGATGCAGTTGGTGTATACTAAACTCAAGAAACAGCCGAAACAAATCATTTCTTGCAGCGAAAGACGATAGAAGTCGAACTAGCAATCCAAAAAAAACTAAAACTTTGAATCGCATCCATAATTGGACCAGCGCTACTATCATAATTTACCCTAATAAGATGATCCTATGAGAAAATCCTCATGAGATTGTCAGCAGATGCAATCCAGACAACAAACAAAAGAGAAGAGAACGAACTCTTACAGCTGCATCAGAGATTTGCTCAGCCATAGGGGCAGATCTTACCAACCGGCCCTCGGTTTCCGCTCTCTGGATGCATGAACTCGTAAGAATTCCGCAGCTCCAGCAATAAAACGAGCAGAAACAGACGAAAATGGTACCCTAATTCGATCGACAAAAAGGAGAAGCGAAAACGAGCCGCACTCACCGCGATCACCGAGTCGAGCCTCCGCGAGCAGAGATCAGTGGGAAGACGAGACAGAGAGAGTGCCACCAAAAAGAGGGGCTTTTACCGGCCCCATGCACCCGTGTTCAAATTCGTAGCCCAAGTTGCATTTGGGCTGCGCTGGACTGAGTCAGACCTAAGACTGGGCTTTGTCAAACATAAGTAAAAGTCAACATTTCAAATAATTTGATTTATTATTTATTTGCTTTGTTATTTATTTTGTTGACTAATCTCAACTTAAATTGATGAGGGAAAAAAGAAGAAAAATAATAAAATGATAACTTAATCAAATAAAATCATGAAGAAAAGCATAATTTAAATATAAGATAAAACCATATGAAACAGAGAGAATGAAGTCCTAACCAATTAATAATTCTAATTTCTCACATAGAAAATAGCATAAATTTACTCAAATTAATCTTTAATTTCTAATTGTCATTCATTAATTAGACATATTTCAAATAGTATCTCACTTTTTTATGATTATAAATCATAGATTATGTGCTCTTTTTGAATTAATGATTGAGAGGGAATAATTCCGTGAAATTAATAGCTTTTATGACTTCAATGGAACATAATGATTCGGAGGTCCACAATGTGCAAACCCGGCCCGGCCCGGACCGGCCCGACCCATGTTGCACATAGAAGAGAAGTGAGAAACCCTAGCCGCCAATCCATATAAGAGCCGAAGCGAGCGAGCGAGCGAGGTGGATTCGGTAGCCACCGAGAGGCGTCGAACAAGGCGGAGGTCGCTGCGATGGTGTCAGGGTCGGGTCTGTGCGCGAAGCGGGTGGTGGTGGACGCGCGCCACCACATGCTGGGGCGGCTGGCTTCCATCTTGGCTAAGGAGCTTCTCAACGGGCAGCGCGTGGTGGTCGTCCGCTGCGAGGAGATCTGCCTCTCCGGAGGTCTTGTCCGCCAGAAGATGAAGTACCTCCGATTCCTCCGCAAGCGCATGAACACCAAGCCGTCCCATGGCCCCATCCACTTCCGCGCCCCCGCCAAGATCCTCTGGCGCACCATCCGTGGGTAATCAGTCATCTTAGCGATCCAATCTTGCTTAGAATTTCTCGTTCGATGACTGTAATTGAGATCTAATGATAGTATTATGATGAAAATACAATCTTTTTTGAGTTAAAAATCGAATCATTCCAAAGTATTTTGTTTGATGAGTTTGGTGGTTAAGAAATCTATCTACATTCTTGTTTTTCTTTCTCTCAAGGATGATTCCTCACAAGACTAAGCGTGGGGCCGCGGCGCTGGCAAGGCTTAAGGCGTATGAGGGGGTGCCTCCACCATATGATAAGATGAAGAGGATGGTTATTCCTGATGCCCTCAAGTATGGAGTTCTTGTTCAAGTGATGTCATGCAGAAATGTTTTGTGTGTTACCTGATTATTTTGATGTGCTGGGGGATGTGTTTTCAGGGTGTTGAGGCTTCAGCCTGGGCATAGGTACTGCTTGCTAGGTCGTCTCTCATCAGAGGTTGGATGGAATTACTACGACACTGTTAAGGTCAGATTGAATTGGCTCTATGTTCTTTATTTAAATTTTAACGTTAAATATTGCATAGTGTTTGTTTGTTTCTCTGAATCATTTATAATATTTCTTTGGTAGTGAATGATTCACATAGTGAATTATTTCCTTTTCTAGAGCAATGTCGATGATTAGTAGAGTTGAACATTGTTGGTGCAGATATTGCTAACTGGTTGGCCAATATTGTTGGAGCCTTTATATTCTCCAGTAGATCTTAGACCCTGCTTTGGATGAACATTTTTCCATAATTTAAGGATTTCTTTGTTTGAAAGGGGAAAAAAAAAGAGTAGAACAATTTTTCTAGTTCTATGCTGTTGCTGATTGCAATTTTTTCTGTAGTTTGAGCTTCACATTTGTTCATTTGTTTTGGCTACCAAATATAAATTACATTCCCATGTCTTGTTCCCCACCCCTGTATACATATGCCTTTGCAGTTTGTGTCTTGTTTCAGGGTTTAATATTTGCTCCGTTTCTTGCTTCCTGTAGTATGCTTACAAGAGCTCAAATTCTTTCTATACATGTCATTGCATGTGAATGCTGATAAACCGTGTCACTTCAGAACTTGTCATTTGAAAACATAACATGCTTTTTGGGTGCTTTCAATTTGTCTAGCGTCTTATTGTTTAAATTGTTGCGTGGAATGACTTTCATGAGGCAGCATTGTGTCCTACGCCGGGCCATTATAATTTTTGTAATTATTGCCCCAAATTTAGAGCTTAACTGACCATACATGCAAAATACATCTGTCCAGGTGCTGGAGGAGAAGAGGAAAGAAAGAGCCAAGGTGGCTTATGAGAGGAGAAAGCAGCTTACAAAGCTGAAGTTGAAAGCAGAAAAGGCTGTTGAGGAGAAGCTTGGTCCGCAGCTTGACATCCTTGCGCCATTGAAATACTGAGTTGATTATATTGCTTTTATCAGAACATTAGTTGCCTTTTTGTCATGTTTGTTTGGTCATTGAGTTTACCATGTTTTCTTAGTGTTATTGTGAACATCATAAATCTTGGAATTGAGCTTATTTTGAAAGGAAATTGTAAGCGCTTGTATTGAGTGTTTTCTCCACAATATCTTTTGTGGCCTAATGCTTTGTGGTAACATTATAAAAAAAGAATCCAATTGTAGGATGTCATGGCTAATGTTTACCTCAGTAGCTGATTAGATGCTTAGTCATTTATGTGCAACTTATAATTCCATTTGTGGTAGCAAATCTGAATTGTTATTTACAGAAGATGAAGGAAATGTGACCTTTCTTGATAATTATGACATTGTCCTGGACCAATGGTGCTTCATCAGGTAACATAGGAAGCTTATATGATTAAATAGTTTTAGGATTGTGATGTTCTGCTGATTAATGGCATGGCTTTTCTTATCTGTGGTATTATGATATATTGTCATTCAATCTGATGGAACATTATTAGTTGCAAGGTTACGATTTAGGCTTATTAGAGTCATGAAAGATCATGAAGGAGTGGGTTATGCAAATCATAATCTAATGACCCACTGCCCATTTCTACTATTTCATTATTAGGTTTGTTGCTAATACGTAATTATACCTCTATAATTCACTGTACTTTTTCCCCTCTATCATTCAGTATTAGTTTACTGACTACAAGCCGTGACTCAAATTTGAAGTGGAAAGTATAAATATATAATGCTCCAAAAGGATGACAATGAGATTGAGAGGTGGAAGTTATATGCATGAATTAGTATGAAAATTTATTTATTTAAAAATATAAAAGGTGAATACGGAATTCGATTTTAGATATGTATATATATATATATATATATATATATATAATTTATTTATTTATTTATTTATTTATTTATGTACATATATATATGTATATATATATATAAAGAGGGTATTTACGTAATTCCAGCATTGCGTGTTATTATTGTTGCCCCGTGGCGGTGCCGTTTTATGGCCTCAGATAGCTGATCTCCTCGCGCGCCCTTATCTTCTCCGTCCTCCCAAGAAATCACCTCTTTCTCTCGCAGCAGATGACCGAGAGATGGCCGCCAGAGTAATCTCTCCGTGGAACCTCAGCGCGACTGCAGTAAGTCTTTCCATGTCTTTTTCATCTGCTCTTCCTTTGTGCTTACTCCTCGTTATATGCTACCCAATCATCACCTTCTACTGGTACTTCTGTGTTCAGATTGTTCAGGATTCTCTTATATGGTTGATTACTGACTGTGTTCAATATCTTCCCTTGATTTTCGCTTCTAAAAGGTTTGAGAAAATAAGTTTGGGGGTGAGGAATTCTGGGTACAGTCATCTTAGAAATGGCATATTAAGGGTTTGTAGCTGAATTGTAATAGAGTTTGAGGTGGATTCAGAGTGGAGGAGAAATAATTTCATTAGGTAATTATGTAGAGGGAGTTAATCATGAGGAAAAACCAAATCTTGGTTAGTCTTTCCTTTCGTCAGTGTCCTAATTAGACGATCTTTTGATCTATGTAGATCGCTGCTATCTTGTTTTAGGTCTTAAGAACAAAGTGAAATGGCTCGTTAATATCCATGTAGATGTTGAGGATTTTGTTTGAAGGGAAGAATGAAGAGTTTCGACTTATGTTCTTCTACTTAAGAGTCAAAGGAGACTTGCAGGGATTAGGAGTGAAGAGGGGTTTTGTATTACCTATCATAGGAATTGGATACAGAAAGAATTTTGGAGATAAAACACTTTGAAGAGTTTGGATATGAGAATTCAGCTTTACATAGTTGATTACGCTCCCAGGATGCTTATTTGGTGATGGAGATTTGTGTTACTTTATCTTTGATATATCAAAGATCGAATCAACAGTTGAACTGTTACACATTGAAGCGTTCGGATATGCGAATTTAGCTTTACATAACAGATTGTGCCCCCAGGATGCTTAATCGATGATGTACATCTGTGTTACTTTATCTTTAATTTAGTCAAAGATCAGTTCATCAGTTGAACTGTTAAAGAGTGGCTTGTGCTTGCAGAATGATGGTTATTTGATTGATGATGTTAATCATTCCCATCCTATTACCTATTCTGAAAGGAAACAAATATATATGATATGGTCTGGATTTGAAACAATAACATTTACATAAGTTTTGATTATTTTTCACCTTAATCTGCAATGAGATTTATTGACTTTAGTTGATTCAGATTTCTTCAGTAATGTTGTGCCAATGTGAATATATAATAATTATAGGGAAGCTTGGTGATTCGACACTACTGATTCCAGGATTTTCTTGATAGGTTTAGTTCAATTGAGTGTAGCAAGGATAAACTCTTATTTGATACCGATGCAATTGTGTTCATTTCCTTAATCATCGAACATTTATATAGTAGCCCTCTCTATCATCAGCATCAATTGTATTTCACTAGTAATTTGCTTGGGAATATCAAGAACTTGTGTCGAAAAATGTCATTGTTAACATCTACATCCTGCAAAATCTTTGTCATACTAAGGGTTAAGGGAAGCAACACCACCATTGCATTGATTCTTGGTTCCTTTCATTCTTCATCATACTGCTAGAAGCAAATTACACACTTGAGTCTCTAATTTTACTGTTATTATAACAGGCAAAGTTCAAGAATAATCCACAATCACAACAAGGAAGGCCTCATAATCACACTATAAAATTTGTCGAAACTCCCTTGGTGTCATCGTTTGGGCCAAAACCATGCACAAACAATACCAGATGGAGCAACGTTGTCTTGGCAACAGACAGCAATAAAGCTTCTGCTGAGCCAAGCACTACGGAGTCTATAAATGCTGAAGCTGCAGTAACCACTGATCGGCTTGCATCATCTGACGATCACCTCGATGCAAATGGTCGAGTGCCATCCTCCACGAACAAAGAGGACCCTGTGCCAAGGAGATCATCCTTGACAGTGAGAGAAAAGTTAAGGGCAGCTCGTGTTCTCAGCAAGTACATGGAATCGAAGCCTGCCAAAGCGGAATTCGGGAGCAGAGTGCTGGAGGCATCGAGAGAAATCGACCGAGGCAAGAAGCGGTCAGGCCTCCCAGAAGCTCCCACGAATTTGTTCGATGACAGCAAGCGAGGGCTACCTCCGCAGGGCTGGACCTTTGAATTCCCGTTTCAGGGTGATCTGTTCATCATCGCCTTCTCGTTTCTGTTCATCAGCACAGTCATGCTTACGACGACCTTCATCGTCTGGAAATCTGGAGCCATACATTTCAACGAGTACTAGAAGAGGCATAATATCTGAATTCCATTTCAGGAGTCGCATTGTGTTTTCTCTGCATCTCTGTTTAGCAGTTCAAGGGGGGGCAGTGCTGCTGCTTGTAAAATTTTAGATATGTAGTGCCATGTGCAACATTATACCAGCATTGCTCTGAAGCCCTCTACGAATTACTGCGAAGTAGTTTTCAGCTTCATGTTGACTCCCCAATACTGGATGTCTTCGCTGCAATAAGATTGGAGAAAACTCGTCCACATGTGCTTCTACTTGAGGGGATGAAATTGAAGCAGATGCAGGAGACCTTTTCAATCTTATCCAAGCATGGAATGTTTGGAACAGTGTTAAGACTTTTCAATCAGGATCAATTCTTATTATAAATAATTACAAAAGGGAAACAACATCGTGGCTGTAGTTTAGTGGTTAGAATTCTACGTTGTGGCCGTAGAGACCTGGGCTCGAATCCCAGCAGCCACACAACAATTATATTTTTTTTTTTATTTATTAAGTGTATATATATATATATATATATATATATATATATATATACACGCATATGTGAGTATTTTCGGTGTATGTTTTAAGTATACATATTTTGGTCGAGAGAGAGAGAGAGGTTGGCGTTAGGCTGACATATGTGAGGAAATGGATGTGGTCATATTTGAAGTGTGGGCACGGGAGAGGAGCTTGGGATGTTATGGTTACTTTTAGAGTAGAATTTAGCACATAGAGACTTTACCACTATTTATTTTTGATGAAATAACATGTAAATATATTAACCAATGATTAACTACTTTGATATTTATCCTTGTAAATTTAAGTTATGATGTGTATGTATATACATATGTCCCAACAAAATCTTTGAACTTAATATATCTACAATCTTAGAAAGGAAAATATCTACAAGCTTTGAGCACAATCAATTATTCTACAAAGAACAAATGCAAGTCTGGACGATTCATATCGGAATCAATCAACCAACAGAGGAACGTAGGAGTCCAAAGAATCTAAACAAGCGGAGAAATCTTTACATACAAATTCATCAAAAACGAACAACAATGTAGTTAAACGCTACCTCGCACTACAGTCCAACAGTGATCACACTCCACCACCCTAGCAAGATCCAAAAAATACATATTTCTCCAACAATTACGCAGGCATACATAAAAAAATACAGCGAAAGAAAAGTCAGATCGAACAAACGACAAGAATAAAGCACCAAGACAAACACATTACAATCGATCACAAGGAGCCTGGACTAGTCATTGAAATGCTCATTCGGTCCTCAGAAACCCAACCTTGCTATTCCGCATGAACTGTCATCAGCTGTCTCTTCAAGTAGTTGTATGGACGATTCCTGCACCTAGGATATTTTATATGGAGCAAAGAAGCTTAAGCCAGGAAATAGCACCCCGATGTTTCACGTCAATTAGAGAACTGGAATCTGCCGGTTGGTTTTCTTTTCCTCCATCCCTTTAAGTATTAAAGATGCAAACTTAGTTAAGAATGGATAATCCAATATTACGGTATAAGAAAGACAATGACTTACAAATGCAGCATAATAGAAGAGTGTGAGTACTGCAAAGCCGACAAAACCATACTGAAATACATTATACCTGCAAATTGGAAGTTTGAACCATATCCATTAGCAAAATAAAATTGGGTCATATAATGTTCTGGCTTGATATAATCAAGTCTAAGTTAAGCATATAGATGTAGCGGTTACCCACTTGTACAGGTACTTGATTCCACGAAGAGACTGCAATGTATGGCCAAATATCTCCTGTGCAGCAGTTGCTTGTGAATAGTAAGCAAAAGCGGAAGCGCAGAACTGAATCACACTGCACGGAGAATCAAAGAATATTAGAACCACCTGTTCCACGTAGAAATTCAAAACTGGCATGGTGTAGTTATCGACCTAAAGGCTCATGCTTTTGATATTAAATGAAACAAAGGAAAATTGTATAAGAAATATTAAAAAAACATATCAAAAGTAACAAACTATTTATGACATGTGTGGTTGCCATAATTATGAATTTACTTCCTGACTGTGGAGGAACACATTTAAACAAATACAGCGGAAATTGCTACCTTACAAGGATGTGCCCTACTGTAATGCAAGGATAGGAAAAAGAGCAAGGGTAAGTGAAAGCTGTTGGAAGATAGCCAATCATTGTTAAGGCATAACATTTCTCAAAAACTGTTAAGGTTTTCCAAAGTCCTATTCACTGTTCAAGCTACTCAAACATTACTTTCATTCAAACTATTGATTCTTATATATTCTAAAGAGCAATTAGAATACACAAATGGGGCAGCTGCAGATGCTATTTACAATTATTAATAGGGTCCTCTTCAATTTGGGTGGGACATCACATGGATAACACCAATTACAAATTGAATATTTAATGGTAGAAAACCAATGAAATGAGATTGGATAGGCAGAAAAGCTGTTGCTTATCATCAGCTTCAAAAGAAAAAAGAATAGAACTCAATCCATTATCATGGTTTTGTATGCATGCTTAGGTAACAGACCTGATGGAGCAAAGTAGAATCAATCCCACATTAAAGAGGAATGAGTTCATCAATGTTCCTCCCCACCTGAATCAAGTAAAATTAATGTCAACATCTACATGAGTGAAAAGAGGAATATGGAATTTCAATGAAGAAGTAAAGATTTGTGATGTATTATACTTCATTGGATGGATGGTGAAAAAAACTAATTTCAGACCAAGCATCATTTCACCAGCTATCACTGCAAGAAGAAGGTAAAAGCAGAAAATTGCAAATGCTGCTGTACCAAGCAAACCTGTAGCAGAAAACCCAATAAAAAGTTAGATATATAATTCCTTACTAAAAAGGGAATACAGTATCTGATTGGCAATGTAACATACCCCATACGCTATCCAACTTGATGAACACTTCATTTAAGAAAGGAGAAAGTGGAGGGTTAATTAGCAAGTATATCACAATGTGTGCAACCCAAGCCACCGAAACAATCAACCTGAAAAAAATTGAGAGGGTAGGTTGCAACTAATCATTCTATGATGAAATACATGGACACACATCATGATGAAATTAAATTACTTATTCAAAGATGTGATAAACTCATAGTGATGCAAGAAGATTTGTGAATGTAGAGGACAATAATATGAATGGAAGCTATTAGAACACTGGAATTTGCCTATTGGATTTATGCATAGATATAGGAGAACATGTGTAAATCTCAAGTAAAAGTTTCAAATTCATGGGATGATATTCCCGGTATGCTAATTGCAATGAATTGTTTGTACATATTTGATGCTAAATAAAATAGTTTACTTCCCAAGATGTCTGCAATGGAAAAAATGTTAACCAATAGAAAGACTATAACGACAGGTAGAAAAAATAACCTAAAAGTACACTAGGCTTAAACTGTTAAATACTTGAACTGAATTATTACAGTTCAGGAATCAATTTGACCAGACAAATTATGTACAAATCTAACTAGAAAAGGCTGAGTAATTAGAATCCAGTTATATACAAAGTCATTTTCTAACTTTAACTGACTAGAAAGTAGAAACCATGAATTGAAGAAGCATATGGCAATCAGCAAATGTTGGGGATGTTACCACATGTTTTGTACGAGTTTTAACAATGTCATCTTGGGAAGCATTAATGACACAATGTATCGGTGTCTTGCTAATGCCTCATCTTATAGTTAGCAGTTGGAGGATATGATGCAACAATAGTTGCCCAAAAACTAGCCATCTGTAGCACATTAGCTAAGTATCTAATGGGATTAGGATATTCTGGCGCATTAAGAGAACCATTTCTGTCCTTTCAGATATTTGATTCCTTTATGTTGCCATGTAGATCCTTCTGCAAGGCAGTCATTCTCCTATAGCCTATTTTTTCCTATTAGTGCCATAGACCCACTACTCAGGCCCCATCTTTATAGTTCATTTACATACAAGGCAATCCCAAAGATCCATCACATGTGCCCTTAGGATCAATATGGTGCATTAAGTGAACAACATATCATCTACTTTGTTGCAGACAGCCCTGAGAGAATCTTACACCCCATCCCTATTATTACAGGCTATGCATGTGAACACAGGTTATCAGATAGCATCTGCTTTCCACCAACTATTAACTTGGTTACATGCAAGTTATTAGCTTTTCTTAGACTTACAAAGATTAACTGTTACTATTGCCCATGTAAAACTGTTTTAAACCTTTTAATATTTGCTTAGCCAGGAAGATGCATTTCCACCTTCAAAACAATCTTGGTATATGAAAAGGTCGACACAACATTCAGCTATTCAACATGAGCTGAAATTGGACATGAATGCTAAAACAACTTAACAACAACCTTATTTTGCTGAACAAGTATCAATGCTTATGAGGATTATCAATTGGCAGTGAAAGCATAGAAACATCAAGAGAAGCAGGAATTATAACATAAATATTAGCAAGCAATCACTTTGCTATGACACATCGTAAAGTGATGTTAAATTTATTTTTTTCAAATCTTTTAAAAACCAACAGCACATACCCAACAACACCAAGTACAAATTTTGCTAAGTAGCCAAGAACTGTTAAAGCCCAGACAGTCTCTGCCTGCACAGAAATGAAGCAAAACATCAGGCAATATAACATAATATGATCAAGACGTATAAAACATGTTTTTTGAATTGTTCTAACCTGCTCTCCTTGAGGATACATTTCCTCCAGAGCTTTCATGTCATCTTCCAAGAGAAACAACTCCTAGTAGTACAATAGTTGGAGGAAAAAGAAATACTTTGAGGACAATAACAAAAGAGAAGTCATTTCTTATTTGTTGTAGAGATCATCAAATAAAGTAGTACCAAAATATCCAGAGAACAAAGACAATAGATACCTAGCTTCCATAGAAATAAAGTATTATGTGAAACAACAAAGTTTAAGGTACTAAACCTAATTCAAAACATTAAATTGAATCCTATGTTCCATCATTAATTCAATTGGGCAAAATCATTTTCCCCCATGGAATATAATTAAAAGAAAATGTGGTGAAGAATATGACCAAATAACACCATTCCACCATGAAATAAAGGCCTCATAGTCTAAAGCAATATTTCAGAAACCTAAATTTAGAATCTATTTAAGATGAAACCCAACACAAGAAGCCCTAGCAGCCATTTAAGCAAGATGCAGTCAAGCATAACAAAAAAGGCACCAAGAGATTAAAAAAAAACCAAATTTTCTTTCATTATATTAAACTGGATATGAGATGCTATTACACGTATTAAAACCTGAGGGCTATCATCTGTGCAACAATGTGCTAACCATTAAGATGTCTCAACATAAATGATTCCAAGTAGTTTTACACCATGCTCTGTGCTCCTAAATGAAGATGATAGACCAAGATGGGGGCAAAGCTGAAACAATATGGTTATGCCAAGAAGGTAGACCATGATGCTTGTTACATTTCTTAGGCAATTAATCGGAAGAATGAAAGAGCAGGAGAGGGAATATGGCTGTTCATGTCAAAGCATTAATGTAAAGTGAGAATGGCAAAAAAAAAACTCCAAAGCTTTTGAATAAACCTGTGAATTACAGGTACGAGAGCAAGTGATAGCCAGTACGAATGAATTTGTAATAAATTTGATCCGTGAGAAGGGTTATGAATTCCTTCTGAGAATAAAATTGATGCTGAATGGAGAGGAGAGAAAGGCAAAGAAAGAGATCAACATTATAGAAGAGAACAGCTTATCCAATGTGGCAACACACAGTAAAGAATTTAATAAATATTTTTAAACATAAAGGTATGTAAGATAATAATGTCTCCTTACAATCCAAATGAGAGATGATAAGGCGTCATCTAAAAGTTGAGAGCAACTGATGAGTCAGAAATTAGTAGGCCAAGAAAACTTTGATATTGTATAGCTGAAAACTAAGGACTCACAAGAAAGCTTGACTAAAATAATTGCCCTGTGGTATATGAGTTCAGAAAAGGATTTTATACTGCAAAAACGAACGCTACTCCCTACAATAAGATGAGGAATTTGGCACATAGGTCCTAGACTTAAGTCCATAATTGTACCCATTAGTATAACAAAAGATTTCAAATAGGCAACATTAAAATATGATAACTGTCAGCAAGTGAAAAATTCAAATAAGTTGAATTATTCTTTATTATATTTGAGAACATTTTTGCAAAAGGTGTGCCTAGTAGGATTGCTCTTTTGCTATATGGGTAACCCAGGTTAGAGTCACGAAAACAATTTTACATTGTAGGGGAAAGGTTGTGTACACTGATCCTCCTAGTCTCAAGATTGGGTTCATCAAATTTCTATGCTTGAGAAAAAAATTGTAAGCAAAAATATTCAAGGCCTATTCTTGGCCATCTGGCATGTCATAATATATGAAGACAACCAATTGATGAAGTTGACATAACCATTTTGAGAAGGTAAAGGATGATTAGCCCAAACCTGTAATTATACCCAATAAAATTTCCCAACTTAACAAGAGATTACAGCAAAGAGAAAATGTTTCGAAGAACTAGAGAAGTTTTACAAAATTAATAATTACGTGACTGCATCTGCAGGTAATGAAGCAGAAACCAACCGAGTAAATATACCTTTTCAGCTTCCTTCAGATTTTTGCGCCATTTTCTTCCCTTAGATCCACTTCTCTCCTCCTGATGGAGAGTTTCAATTGTTTTCTTCAGTTCTCTAGCTTTCTTTCCCAAATCAGTTGCCCCCTAAAATATCCAGCATACACACACAAAACATAGCTATTTATACGAACCCAATGAATGTTCAAAGAGTTGCATGTAATGGCTGACTTCTAGAGGGAAGATACTAGAAACCTTTATATACTGTGAGCGAGTAATGACAGCCTTGGGACGCCGTATGAATGAAAATATGAGGCCCAGTGGAAGACAAGCAATTCCAACTCCACCAAATATCTAGCACGGTAGACTAAGATAAGAAATTTGCTAATAATAGTGATGAGAGATATTAGACACAACTGCAGTATAGAAGTTCCTCTTCTAAATTTGACTATTTATGAGAAGACACTGCACTTTATGTTGGACAGACAAAGTGGAATCCACAGTAATCCCCTATAATTACATTGAAGATATTTGGGAGGAAATAGTTGTATCAGCTGATAATCTAATGACAAAATGCTATTAATCATAGAAAGTAGTTGATAATAACAAAGTCAGTGTTCTTGGCAACATCAAATGCCAAGACAATATAGAAAAAGATTTGTCCAATTAGAAAAGCCACACAGAGATATACTCCAGAATCTATAGGGAAAGATAAAGGATCTATTTTTGATATCCTTAACAAAAATATGTCATAAACCTATAATGTGTCACATGTGATGTATTTAAAAGAACTTGATGGTGATCTTGTTATCACAAAATTTATAGAACAGAAAGGTTAAAACACAATAAGTATTGATGAAAATTTACATGGGATACCATAATCACCGAGTAAAGCTTTACTTCAAAGAAACATAGTCTATGATAAAGGACCTAATAACTTTAGGGAAAAGAAGAAAAGAAAAGAAGCCTACTGTAAAAAGCACTGATCCAACAATGGTTGCAAGAGCAACCACGTATTCTGGGAAGCTGGTTCGCATTGTCCAAGTTTTTTCTGAAGTAGCAGGTGCTATATAGGCATCACACTGATGAAAAGAAGCCACAATGAGAGCATTAGAGAAAATAATAACAAATCCTTACTGCCAACCACTAAAAAATTCAAAATCTGTAGCCACTACTAGGAAGAAAGGCACAAATAAATATATGACTGGAAGCATGCAACACTATACATGTAAGTAGACAAACATATTATTCAGATGTATCTCTACACCAGTATGCTAGTTCATGTGTAGGTAGACATATAAGTAAAAGAACAGGCATTAAAAATGACTTTTTGAAAGAAACACTTTAACAATGAAGAAATACATATATGGGAAGCAACTTAAAGCAGTATTTTGTAAGAAAGTGGAACATCACCAGGCGACTTGAGCTTATACAAGGTTGAGATCTCGAGAATCCTGTCCAAGAACTTGGGAAACTTTCCGCTGACGAAGAGAGATGCCTAACAGTAAAGTCCACTTTACCTACTAGTCCTGGTACCATGAGAGAAAATATAGATCAGGAGAGCATTACATTAGTCACTGGAAAAGTACAGGCATATGAATGCAACGTGTGAAACTAAAACAGAAGTATTAGCATAGATAGTAAATGTTATGCCAATACACCTTTTTTAACTACCAGATACTTAACCATGCATTTTAGTATATAAATAGATGTTTGAAATTTTTTACCTATTTAATAAGTCGCACAGGTAGCTTTGAAGGTTTACTATGACTGACGCTTTCATAGAAGACTTAGATTCCCTTTTTCCTATATCTCCAGAACAATCACAATTACTATATATCCTTTTCCTATGAAAAGAAATAAGAATAGAGTAATCCTAGAAACATCACAGGATTGTTATCATGTAGCATATGCTGGTAGAGTATGAACCATGCTAGTCATTGAACCAAAGAAGACTTGTATGTAGGAGTCTGAGAAGTTAAGAATTTATCCACCTAGTTTCATCCTTCAAAGATGGTAGAAGACTTGACTGGAACAAAAGAAAATTTTGACTTTATAATGATGCCCTAAAAACTTATTTCACCAGCATTTTCTAATATCAGTTCCACTATAATAACATATATGACTAAAGAAAAAGGTGAGAGTCTAAACTAGTTCAAAACTGAACATTAAGGTGCATATCAATATGAGGTGAGACATTTGAGTGAATGTATAATTGACTGGATAAATTATGGTGTCAAAGTTGACCTCTCGATCTGAAGTTTAAGTTTCTTAAAGGGTATTCACCTCGTTATTAAGGGATATGTAATTACTCCTTGTTTTGTTTGATAACAGAAGAATTGATCTTCACTTCACCAATAGATAGCAATACAAATGAGAGCATTCGAGTTCAATGACCTGCTGAATCTTGTTTATTAGACTTTATACTCTCTGCACTTTAGAGTGCGTATTCCCTCCGTCAATGAACACATGACAAATTGACTGAACTAAAAGTCAACCCATCATATTCATACATGAAAGCCCCTAACTTCAATTACCTAATGAAACTTATAAGTGCAACTTAAATCAACCATATCTTTTTCACTTCTCAAAACCAACAGACAAAAGCACACTGCAACGAGGACAACTTCCATAAAGAAAAAGAAAGATCTGCAAACGGGATCTGACCATAGAGAATTCCAAGCAGAAGCCCACAGACGATGGCCGAGGTCACGACCCACAACAGCGCGCTCTTCAACCGCTTCCCGATGCCTCTGAAACCAGAACCACGCATCAATTGTCAAACCCTCGGCGTCACGACAAAATGTAATTCAAACATGCAGCATTGGCGAAAAGGAGGTGACGAAAATTCACTCACTTATCCTGGTCGCCCTCGTAGTAGAACATGGCGAAGGGGATGACGAAGAAGACGAGGATGGCATCGGCGATGTAGACGGCGAGCCAGAGCTGCTTCATTGGGAGGGTGAGGGAGCATGCACCGTTATAGATGGCGTGCCGGCAGGCCTGGCGGTTGGCGACGTCGGCGGGTAGCATGAGGATGGAGATCGCGGCGATCGAGATGCCAAGGACGACGACGAGCTTGGGGAAGTAGGCCTGGTTGTGGTCGTCCGGGTGCTGATAGTTGACGAGGAGGTAGACGCTCACCAGGAGCACCAGCGCAGATACCACCACCGCCACGATCAGCAGCGCCAGGTTGAAATCCCCCATCCTTCCTCCTCTCCCTCTTCCACCACCACACCGCAACGCCGACGCCGGATCTCGATTAGGTCGAGATCCGGATCGAGATCGAGGACGATCTGCTTCCAAGAATCAAACGGGAAACGGGGGAATGGGAATGGGGTGTTCGATCGATCTCCGAAGAAGATTGCCGACTTGGCGTTTGTCCAAATGACGGGGATGGGAATGTGGAAGAGAAGACCGAAGAGATGAACGGGGGAGAGAGGAAGTGGTTGGCCGAAGGCTAGGCTGGCAACACGCTCAGATTGGGTGTCGGGTACCAGGGGGAGGTATAAAACTGGTTTCCCCTCCCGTTTCACACAATAAGTTGGGCCTAAACATGGGCCTCAGATCGGCCCAATGTTAAGCCTCTTGTCTCTTCTCTGTGCATTGCATGTAGAAAGGTTGTGTATGCCAAATTCTGATTTTAATTATTATTATTATTATTATTATTATTATTATATACACACTCTCTCTCTCTTAATTGGGCTTAAAGAGAAGTCCAAAAGGCTCGTTAGGCCTGTCATCGAGTTCTTAGAGCCGAATTGCTTCATCTCCCCTCCGCCGCCGCCTTACCAAGGTCGAAGCAATTGGGGTTCAGGGGAAGCGAAAGCTGCGGAGGAAGGTACTATTCGGAGGTCAAACCCTGACTTTTAAGTTAAGAATCCCTGGTTTTGTCACCCTAGCTGGAATTTTGAGGGCGACAAGGCGAGATCGGTGACATGTCGAGCACCGTGGACGCAGCGGGGGAGCCGATCCCGACGTCGGCCGTCCTCATGGCGGCCGCCAAGCACATCTCCCAGCGCTGCCGGGCGGAGAACGTGGCCTTCATCAAGTGCAAGAAGAAGGACGCGAACCCGGAGAAGTGCCTCGATAAGGGCCGCCAGGTCACTAGTTGCGTGCTAAACCTGTAAGTATTCCATGCATTTAGTGTAGTTACCTCGCTCTCTGTTACGTTGATCTTCGAGTTTCTTTCTTCTTATTATTCCCTTTATGCGTACGTCCGTGTTGTTCTATAGATCTTCATTTTTGTATTTGGCTATATGTGGAAAAAATTGGATTTTTGATGTATGCAGAAGAAGAAATTAGGTTAAAACTGCTATCTTCATTCTATGCGATCTGATAATTGTCCGCTCTTTATACCATACCCTATTCCATGTTCTACAATATGCTCCATCTTTCGAGATAAAAACAAAGCCATGAGCCTGTCATGTCATCAAAATTGTTGAAAGTTATTACAACAATGATATAGCTAGAAACACAGACCACTATAGTGTAAATGACAGTGATACATGAACTATGAAATGCATCATTAAACTATACTTACTGAAGTCAAAATTGAAGAGAATAAAGAGTTATAGAGATCATTTGATCCCATTTCTGGATCAGAATTGGTCTGATCCCCTTGATTTCTTTGTCACCCCATCTGTCATCCCAGAATAGGGTGGGATCAGCAGAAAATTGGCCCAAACAACTTACCTGGCTAATGATGATTCGGCTTGGGATCCCTAAGTATTTTAAATGATGACATCAATGAATTTGCCTCTTGTTGTCTCCCCTTGCCCCACTCAAGTGCACCCCTTATCTTTTCTTGTGGCTAACCTGACGTTGGTCAGGTGTTGGATCTGCCATTTCCTTGCTTTAGCCAAAGATAGGCAATATCATCATCTAGTTAGGCTTGGATACTCTTAATTTAGTAGCACAGAGTTGGATTTCCATTAGTGTCTATAACAAAATGCAATTGTATAGGAGTGAATACCAGAGGTACATTTTAGGAGTTGGTGAGGATGCGAGATGATGACAATGGTTGCGATCCACTCTGATTTGAAATCAAGAAAAGGAGCGGTTTATGCATGAGGTTCCCATCAGCATTGAGTCTAGGGAACGTCAGTGTACAGAGTTACTTTGCGAGCAAAAAGTTTTCTTAATGCAAAACTTGAACATCCACATCGGAAAGGAGCAACCTTACCATGACACTAATGCTTGAACTTGAGATGAGGCTTCAATAGGAGAGTAGGAAGATTGCTAGATCATTTGTTGAGAATTAAAAGGCACATGGGTTTTCTGCCAACCTTTTCCAAATGTTCTACAACATCTATACACAAGTGATGGAAGATGGAGAAAATGGTGGGATGTGTTCTGAGCCAAGTTTTGGGCAAGAGGATTCACTCTTATGTCACCAATAAAAAACAAGGTTTTAATTCTTTTACAAGTGGGCTACACTATATAGATTATTTTTACCATCGGAAGCATTGCATCTTGATCAGTACAAAATATCCTCAATTTCCATATAATTGTGTTAATCATGTCTTATTTTAATCTAATATTCAGAATTTATTCTTTTTGTGCATATGGTGCCGTAGTAACCGGCTAAATCATTAAGCTACTTACAATCACTAATTCAGAGAACTATTAGTTCAACCCTTGTAAGTTTATGCTTTTATTATATAAGAAACTTTTGGAAGTTTCTGAAAGCAGATTATTCAGAGCACCAAAGTATTTAGGAGAAGTTTTTCCCTAGAAAAACATAATCCAATGTTCTTATAATAATTTAATTGCAGGTGACCTTGCTGATATCACTTCTTGATCTCATTGCTGTTTATTACCATCAGTGATCTCTACAACTATTTGCACCTAGATCAAGGGAAAATTTTGAGTAATCAATCTTAGACAGATGATGTCATTCTAATATTTAAATTTTGCATTTCAACTACTTTGAAATATGGTGAACATGTTGTGTATGTATATGGCCTATTTACGTGTACATGTTTTTTAGTATCATGTCATATGGTTGGGACAACATATCATGCAAGGGTGATGGTGGCTTTGTATAGAACTTGAAAGGACACTCATGCATATTTTTACTAAAGACCTTTATGAATACCTTTTTTTTACAGTTATGAGTCTCAGAATATTCTTCTACTTTATTATAGTTGCTGAAATGGTCAGAGCTTCACATGCTATATTATGTTCTGTGCATGGCAATATGTTCATCGTCTTTGTCATCAGAATATATATTGAAGTTCTTATCATCTTTGTCATCGGAATGTGCCAATTTGATAGATATTTGGACGGTTCAATTGTGTGAGATAATAGCTTGCTCAACTGTGTTAAAATATTGGACAGAAAACATAAGGGAGATAGTCATGTAAAAGGTGAAGAGAGCCATGAGGCCATCCAACTAGTGAGAGGACAAGGACTAGGAAAGAACTTTTTTCTTTTTCTTTTTTCACCTTTTGTCAACCAGGTAGTGGAAATCTGAAATTAGAGCTAAGAATAGAAAACTTGTTGTGTTAGCCTCCTGGGTTCTGAATGATTCACGGAGTTGGTAGCATGTTTCCATTTGTACCAGCTAATATATTTCTGTCACTATGAAAATTCATTCACAATTTGGTATTCTTGATTGGACAACTTCTGTTAGCCTATATAAATCATTGCACATCTGTTGGAAAAAGTTTAGCTTTCTTTTATTAAGCATTAAATCTCTTCATGAGTTCAATATTATCTTTTTAACTTTCAAATTGCTATTTTTCTCAAGAGAATAAGCTAGTGATGAAGCTTTCATTCAACTAAAGATCATTTCTTGTAGGCTGAAAGAACTCCACCAGAAGTGCCCTAAAGAGATGGATGCTTATGCAGGCTGCATGAATTACTACACCAATGAGTTCGATTTGTGTAGGAAAGAGCAGGAAGCATTCGAGAAGGCAAGCCTGTTGTCCAAGTAGTCCTGGGAGACTGCGTCCTATGATCTTCAAATAATTCAAGAGAAACCAATCTTTGGTTTCCTCCATTTTCTTTTGCCACAGGAGGAACTGTCTTTGGCATCATAATAATCCTTCACTGGGAATGATACCTTTTGGTTCTTTCGGTGCCATCCATGCTGGATTTTGTTTCTTCAATTACTTTCTATTTGAACGGTGTTGCTTGAGATATTGAGGTGTTAGCTGGAAAAACAAACTCTCGAGACTGTGTTTCCTTGATTGATTCATCATGTAGCTCTAAGCTTTTTTACTTGTTACTGTCTTGAGGGAAGATCCAAACTTGAAAAATGTTTCTGTTTTCTGATACTGAATCCTGGATTACGGCGACTTCACTAATCTTTTCAAAACGATGTGCAGAGCATACTGTAACAGAGAAGCAGACCAATGAGGATTTCTGAAACCAAACTGCCATAATTAGCATATCGGATACTCGAAGAACTGCAAGGTATTTATATGTGCATTGTTAGTGCAGATTGTTTCTCAATTTTTTGTCTCTCTTTTCTTCTTTGTTTGTGATCAATGTGATTGCTCCAATAGCTTTTGGTTCCTCCAGTTTTCTCAAGTGTCTTCCAGTAAATAGCACCATCTCTGGCTCAAGTCCATTCCATCCCTTGTTTTGATCATTCATCAATTTCAATAAACAAATATTTGGAAGTTCATAGCTTCCTGTATTGTACAAATAACATTTCAGATTGCTTAGGTTTTTAATTTGGTATTCGGAGGAACGATCAATCATCGTACGTAAAAGAAGTTGTCATGTCAACTTGAATGATTGATGTTTTTAATTTGGTATTCGAAGGAACAATCAATCAATCAACATAGTAAAAGGTGTCATGTTAACTTGAATGATTGATCGTTGATTGAAAGAACTTACGGTGTTTGAGGCAAGTGACTCCGCTTGACTCCGCTTGACCAAGGATAAGGTCCTGCAAGTCATCTTGACCACCCAATGCAACCGTGAGCTTCTTGTTAGAGTGTTTATTCTTCGGCTACCACATTGTGCATGATGAACAGCACGAACAGTGCAGGGCTGTTGAAAGCAACACTGTAAGCGAACAGTTCCAGGGAAGAACGGAACTTTTGCCATGAACAATCACCAAAATGGAAGGGGAGACGAAACATCCTCATCTCGTAATACTCAACCACGAGACTCTAATTGCTTTGTATCCCTTGCTGTGATCAATAATTGAAGCCATCTCTTGTCGAGCTGCACATTTTGATCGTTCTCTTCTCACTTCACTATATAGTTCTCTCAGCCAATCGACCTCTGCAGGCAATCAGTCTTCACTTAGACAATGCATCCCTTTCTACCTCGGTTATCCTTCTTCCTCATCCTCCATCTCTACTTTCTGCCGTCATCCTCTCTCTTCGATGGTGATCTGATGCTTCCAGGTCCAACTATGTCATTGGAACACTTGGACCCCACTCTCCCCCCTGCCCTGCCTAGCCAGCCCGCGTACTGCTCGGTCGTCGTCCTCCAACAGGACTTCAGCGACACCGTCGGTTCGCCGCCGGTCTCCGTCAACTACACCCACCCCCCGGACTGCCCCTTCCCTTGGACGCGCGTGGTCCTCGGACTGTCCCTCGCCGTCTCCGGCCCCCAGGAGTCCCGCGTCGGCGCCGTCTGGATCGACGGCGTCGAGGTCCTCCGCACCATCACTCCCATCCCCATGGCCCCTGGCGCCTTCTGGCGCATCGACAAGGACGTCACCCGCTACGCCGCCCTTTTCCGCCGCCTGGCAAACGGTGGCGGGGTCGTGTCCATGATGCTTGAGAACTCTATCGCCGTCCTACCTGGCGTCTTCAGCGCCAACGTTTCCCTCCGTTACTACCGCGGACCGCTCGACGACGGCCAGGCGGCGTCGATGCCCGACGTGGCGCACCCCTCCATCAGATCCCTCTACCACGAGCCCGCCGACGTCGTCCTCCCCGTCTCCAAGCCCGATGGGTACGACGGCTCCGGGTTTTGGCATCGTATCGACAGCGAGACCGGCGTCGAGGCCACCACCGTTGTCATCCCCAGAAACGCCTACCGGGCCGTCCTTGAGATCTTTGTGTCGTATCATGGCGACGAGGACACATGGTACACTAATCCGCTACGATCAGAATATCTTCGCCAGCCTACGACGGCCAAGTTGTCGGCTTCGCGGGCCAACGGCGCGTTCCGCCAGGTCTATGCGACCATCGACGGGCGGTACGTGGGCGGGCGCGTGCCCTTCCCGGTCGTCTACCCCAGCGCCATCAACCCCTTCTTCTGGTCCCCTGTGACGGCCATCGGCGCCTTCGACATGCCATCCTACGACCTCGACCTCACGCCGTTCCTGGGGCTGATGCTCGACGGGCGGCCGCACGAGGTGGGGCTGGGCGTGCGCGGAGCCCAACCGCACTGGCTCGTGGCCGCCAACCTCCACCTCTGGATCGACCACTGGTCGGATGCGGTGCAGGCCGGCCCCCTCGAGTATTTCGCGCCGGCCATCCAGATGAACCGCAACGCGCAGTGGCGGAACGTGGACGGCGAGTCGGAGGTCGGGGCGGAGGGGCTCGAGCGGTTCGCCGGGTGGGTGAGCTCGTCGAGGGGCAATCTCACCACCCAGGTGCGGCACAAGACCAAGATGAAGAGCGAGGTGGAGGTGCAGAACCGCGGAACGGCCTCCCAGAGCGACTTCATCTTCAAGGAGCGGACGACGGTGACGGTCCTGAGAGGGAACCAGTGGATGGCCCGGGTGCAAGCGGTGGTGGAGGCGCCCATGCAGGTGCAGACGACGGTACAGAACGCGGTGGGCGCGCCAGCGCTGCAGAAGACGCGGTTCTTCCACCAGCTGATGCAGACGGTGAGCCTGAACGAGGGACAGTCCGGGGCGACGACGACGAGGGAGCTGACGGACCGGCAGGACGCGGAGGGGTCGGCTATGACGAGCGGTGGATGGGGGAGCGGGAAGAGCCGGTCGGCGTACCGGTACAAGGACGGGAGCAGGTGCTACGCTCGCAACGTGAACACGGCCGGCGGAGTCGTCATCCAGGACAAGAAGGCCTCCTGTGCTGCCATGGCCGGCGTCGCCTGAGAGAGAGGATGCATACACTTGCATGCATGCATGCATACTCCTTTTTAATAAGATTTCCTGCTGCATCTAAATAAATAAATTATAGTATATTAATTAATGAAACATTACACGTATTACTTTTCTCCATTTTAATTTTGCAATATACTTTAATACATTTTTCTGATAGAACTTTTCGATTCTTTCTGTTTTCTGTTTTCTGTTTTAGCAACCACCTCGTTGAACTTATAACGGAAACAAAAACGGAAATGGAAACACGAAACAAAGCGACGGAGACAGCAGACGACAGAACGAATCGAAACCCCAATATCGACCGAAGCGAACACCAACGCTATGATCAGTATCTCTTCCTCGCTCCCGATGATTCCCCCACTTGATTTCGATCCGATGTGACGCCTACACTCTCCCTCTTCTCTGAAGTATTGCACGGGTGCACGCCTCTTCGATCTTGATTTCCTCTTCTCTCCATCAAAGTTCGATCTTTGCCCCCTCCATGGCCACCGAAGCCCCCGCCAAGTTCCGCCGGCCGGAGCTCTTCCCCTCCGCCGGCGACCTCAGCGTCGCACAGCACGACGGCCTCCGCTTCTGGCAGTTTATGGTCGCCGGATCCGTCGCCGGCCTCGTCGAGCACACCGCCATGTTTCCCGTTGACACCCTCAAGACCCGGATGCAGGCGGGGTCGCCGCTCGGCATGCGCCAGGCTCTCCGCGCCGTCCTCAGCCTCGAGGGCACCTTCGGCCTCTACCGCGGCCTCGGCGCCATGAGCCTCGGCGCCGGCCCCGCCCACGCCGTCTACTTCTCCGTATATGAGCTCTCCAAGGAGTCTCTCGCCAGGGGAAACCCCAACAATCCGGTCGTCCACGCTGCCTCCGGGGTGCTTGCTACGGTCGTCAGCGACGCCGTGTTCACGCCGATGGACACCGTGAAGCAACGGCTGCAGCTGAAGGGTAGTCCATACAGAGGGGTTATGGACTGCGTCGCCAGGGTTCTGAGGGAAGAGGGTTTTAGGGCGTTCTTCGCTTCGTACAAGACTACCGTGGTGATGAACGCCCCCTACACCGCGGTGCACTTTGCGACATATGAGGCGGCAAAGAGGGGGATGAGGGAGATTTCGCTGGAGATTGCAAGCGACGAGCGACTAGTCGTGCATGCCACTGCTGGCGCTGCTGCGGGTGCCTTGGCGGCGGCTGTCACCACACCGCTCGATGTGGTCAAGACACAGCTACAGTGTCAGGTAAATACTCCAAGCCAATATATACAACCAGTAGCTCAAAGGAAGAATCTTTATGCTCTTATTATAAGCAGCTCTCATCCATAATATTGGTTCAATGAAGTTGTGCTGAATCTATGGAGTATTTTGTGTGCCAACACCGAGGCGTTTGATTTTGTGAACACAGCTATTTGTCTTGTTGTGTGTTGCTGTTAGTACCTTGAACAAAGCTGCAAAATTGTCACCTGATGCATCAGATTTGTACAAATAAGGACTAGAATGATTTGGAAACCATATGGGCACACTATAGCTTCAAATCAGTAGATTTAATCATTATTATGAAAGTTAAGATTCCCTGTGGAGACAGCCACTAGAAGGAGGCATTTATTCTTCATGGCTTTTCAAAGTCTTTGCTTATGATTATGGCCTTTGAAAGTTATGGAACATATTGATGGCTCATGAAAGTCTATGATTATGATTTTCAAATTATTTTACATTTGCCTTAAGGAAATAGATTATGTAGAATTAACTGTTGCACAGTAGCTCAGTGTAAGATTCCTTTAGAGCACTGAGTCCATATGTGAGTGCATCCTTTTCACATGGATCTTTTGACAGATGGAAGCCAAGACAATGACTAGATTCTTATGCTCAGCCTCAAAGAAAATATGCTTTTGCAGAAATCTCTGAAAATAGACCAGCAAAAAGGTTGAGCAAGAATTGAATTTTTATGAACAGAATTTTAATGTGGTATCATCACAATTCTGAGTTATGGGTTCCTTTTACTTACCTAATTTGAGCTGTGGTATCATCCTTCTTCACCAAGCTTGCTTTCCAAGATAATCTCCCAGTCTCGGAAACTAGGTAGGTTTGTTGTTCTGCATAATAGGATAAGCTCTATAGCTCCTAAAGGATAAAGAGTATTACTGGTAACTAGAGTACTAAGATATCGAAAGAATCACTACTACAGGAAGCTACACTTGTGGCAAAAGGAAAATTGGTGTTACTTTGTTTTGGGTTTGTAGTTAGTGATATGTGTCATCTTTGTGATATGATATATGTCTTCCATTTGCTCGTTTATGAAAAAAGATTATATTGTCAGGATTTTTTTAATGCTGTTTTTCTGGCTTTCTTCCCCTTTTGACTTCTTTCAATTCCTCAGTTTCATTTGACTCATTCTGCCACACTATTTATATTATTAGGTTCTCTATGATTTATTTTTAATTATTGGATAGTACATTTGCATATTGAGCTTTTTTCTGCTATTTGAAGTCGAAGTTGGCTCTTTTTTTTCTTTCTCGAGCAGGGTGTTTGCGGTTGTGATAGATTTTCAAGCAGCTCTACAAGTGAGGTTATACGGGCTATAATAAGGCGCGATGGGTATACTGGCTTGATGAGGGGCTGGAAACCTAGAATACTATTTCATGCACCAGCAGCGGCCATTTGCTGGTCTACTTATGAAGCAACCAAGTCATTATTTCAAAAGCTGAACGATGAAAAGTGACCATCTGTCATAAAGAAAATTTTTTCCCCCTTTCGGGTAGTTCTAAATATTATACAGAAACCTACCTTGGCACCAGGATATCTCGTAGTCTTCCCCCCACCCCCCCTTTCAATTAGTTCTAAGTCTTATACAGAAATCTGCCTTGTTGCCTGCTAAAAGCAAGCATCTATAATGCATGCTGCTGTGGCTGTTGTTGTCAATGTGGACTTGATACCTAGTTATATTAAAAATTATCTGTGAAATTTTCTTCTTGTTAAAATGAATGATAATGATGCTTGGAGGCCAAGTTGACATAGATTATCATTCTATCATGTAACTGATATGCAATCATTGGACTTGTGCCAAATAAGAGGGACTCAAATTTATTGGCCAGACATGGTAGCAATTATAGTCTCAGATCCAACTGATGATCTTGTTTGGTGATCCAAGAGATGATGTTACTCTCTTTTCAAGGGATGTAAATGGTGGTTCATCAATTGTAGGCTTGTAGTATTCTCAAGCTATGAAGGGTATCATCTTTTGGATTGCTTTGCTCTATTGACTTCTTGTTTCTCTGGGTTATGGACTTTGTTATGGCACAATGTTTTTGGTTGTCATGGTGGATTATAGAATCCAACATGACAACAGTAAAACAGGGCTGCACAAAAGCCAACAACAAATGATGCCTTTAGCTACAAGTATATTGGAACATAAAGAGTAAAGGTAAGCATTTAAATGTTCATGTGTAAAAGAGACCTGTGAAAAGTTCTTTTTGGTATATATTAAACTGTATACAAGACATTATTACATAATTCGAACGTGAAACCTATCATCTGCACGAAAGCGACCAATGATGACTATAATTAAAATGATCACAAAAGTATTATCATCTGAAAATAATCAAAAAGATCATAGAACTGCTAACTATTACATGAAAATGCTGTCACATGGTCATTAAATCGGAACAATGGCGCTATAAAATTTTTGATAGCTTCTCTTTGTAATCCAATCATGAACAGGATTAAAACTTATAGACAAAAGATAACATGCAATTCCCACACACTCCCTCAAAGCAATTGATTACAATGACAATCACAGAGTGTAGGCACTAAATTTCAACATAGAAAGGTGTCTAGGAAGGAAACAGAAACCTTCCTCAGTTAAGATCAGCGAAATCACATTAATTATGATACAGATGACTATAAACCAGAATTCAACAAGCCAAATGCACTTCACTACAACACTTTGCTTGCTCTTATTCTATAAAGTGAAATGACCCATTTTTTTTGCCACCTTAGCCACCCAGCTAAAGTATGCTTGAACTCAGACTCTGTGATCATCCAGCAAGAATTAGCAGTTATTCTTCCTTTCTCTACAAGGGTTATAATTTATAAACGCACTGAGCAAATATGTGACAACGATATCCTATGAAGCCAAGAAGATCAGGCATATAAATAGCTTTACCTGTCAGTAGATCTTTGCTAACAGCTTGTCAAAGTGAAAAAGGTGTTTTCGGACGCGATATACATGGATTGTATACAGCGCAGCAGCTGATGATACTAACAAGAATGACAAGAGCACCAATTGACCAAAATCCTGTTGAGACAGAATTAAACTATTAAGAAGGCAGTGCCCCTTACAAGTAGTTATTCTTATGAAGGAAAGCTGTGTTCGGTACAAATTAGAGATGAGGTACCTTTGGATCTGAAATGACTATCCCCATCACAAAAGTCAGCAAGTCTAACATAGACTGTAATGAATTTTGGACCCCTCCCACGATGCATCGATCAGATTCAGGAACTTGATCCTGTTTCATAAAGGAGTCACAGACAGGTTATTGTATGTTACTAATCAGAAGGAACATCATTGAAGCCTTCATGAAGTATGACAGAACCAGATTCACTGAAATATATCTCTTGCCAGCCTTGGCACGTAATGTCTCCAATGATGCACTTACTAATACCTCGAGGATTAAGATCACATATGAAATGATACGCATCTGAAATGACTTCTACCTGCATTTGCTGCATAACAGCAAGATCAAACATCCACAGTCCAAGCCGTGATGCTGCAACTCCACCCATTAGCATCCAAGCTGAAGTTATGCTGTTATGCATCCAAACAGAAGCAACACATACCAGCAAGAAGCACCACTGGAGCATATAACCAAAGCAATGACTCACAGTTAGTTAAATTATCTCAATATATAGTGCACACTGGTTAACAAATTTTGCAAGTCGTCCCGATATTCTTGTATTTGGAAAGGCTAATGGCTAAATCCTTTAGTTTCTCTTTTGTGTCCTGATTCAATAAGCACAGGTTGTACTTGAGTTTTCAGATAATAAAAAAAATGTTTCTTGAAAAACTAAGGTATGTAATAGATTTCAAATGAAAATACACAATTAACTTTCAGCTATGCAAATCAAGTTATGAATTACCAAATCTACTAGACCACAACAACAGCACATTAATTAGGACAGGAAAGAAAAATGTCAGTAATGGATTCATGGCCTTTAACATACATATGAACGGTCGATCTAATATATTTTTCCATACAATTAGTACCGAAGAGGGAAGTGATACCTGAGTCCAAATTGACCATAATCCAGTTCGCAGTGTTGATATATGTGAATGTACAATTGGGTATACTACTGTAGCTGCTATTCCTACAATAGCACTTATACCACGCGCTAAGCCGATCACATATGCAGGTATACCTTTCCACTCCAAAGTAGCTGTCATTAATGTTCCAAAGCTGTGAAGAATAGACAATGGCATGGCGTAAGCAGCTTCACTTAACAAAATCAACAGTATATTTCATGATAAACAAGTAAGAACAGAAAATTGAAGTGATTGGTAATGATCATTACATATGAGACAAATGTCTTATGTGTTTTACATTAATAACTAACTAGGAGGCAACAAACTGATCATTTTGGAGCCTAAACAAAAGAGTAAAGAAAGTGAAAAATGACATGAAAACAAAACTTTTGGAAGCTTAGGTCCATTGGTTGTCCGGGGAAAGTTGGTTATGGTAGGCATTGGCAAAGAAAACAGTGGTCAATGAATAAGTTCAAAATGGCATATCTAGTATTTATTAACCAATATATTGTTATAACAAAATAATTATACTCAAGAATTTCATAACTATGTAACCAAACATGATCCCAAGATTTCAACATGAGCTACCAGCTAACCTCAAGTTAGTTTATGGAGCAGAAAGAAGGTCACTTGTGCTTTAATATAACATTGTCTTGTAATGAGATGTCCAGTCAGCATATTAATCATCCCTAGAAACCTTTCTTTGTTAACTATTTGTTCAACTATCTTGCTGATTAGTTCAAGTTTACCCTGCAAAGAGACACTAACTCTTTCCAATAAAATCAAACTGCTCCTCAAAAAGGTCTAAACCAGAGCTCAATAAACAAAGATTGGAGCAATCAACAAAACATGTATGCATTCACAAGAATTTTCTATCTACAAAGAGGTGGAAATTCCACGAGGCAGTCACCTTAGGACTGTAAAATACAATAAAGCCAGAGCAACTCCTGGGAGAACCACTTCCTGCCTGGAATATATAACCCAGGCATCAAAGCAAGGAATTACTGAGAGCCTTTCAGCTACAGTGATCTTCTGATCGGATTCTTCTGTCACCGTACTCCTTTCTTCAGGACAAATGCAGTTTTCATTCTCCTCAATAATTGATGAGCTAGCTAAACAATCAGTTGGAATGACTTTTGCATTTCTCCTTTGACTACTTTCACCAAGAGCAGGAATACCATTGTATACAGATGTTAGCAACCAATACTGTAGCCAAACCGAGAGTGTATTCCACAGAGCCAAAATCACTGCTGAGGCTTCGAGTGATATAAAGCTAATAATGAAGCCACTGAAAACAGGTGCAAGTAGTTTACAGATTAGATCAATCCTTCGAATGACTGAGTTCATCTTTGTCAGGACCTCCGGCTGTTGCCCAGTAGAAATTACTACCACCCTGTATTTAGAAACAAAATGAAGTTAGTAAGAGATATCATGGGCATACTATTCATGTTCTAGTGGGGTAATTTGACAGGAACCCCTTAAGCCTTGATATGAATCCGACAACATGCTTGATGAATAAAGAACAAAGGAATATGAGTAAGACTGCTAATGCCTAAAACTGATCTCTAGTTTAAACAGCTTGAATATGATGGAAGAGAAAGCAATAAGAATAAGAACCACAAGATTTGTGCCCTGATACTGTGATACAATGCCTAAAGTCATCTAATGCAATATTTTTCAGATAAATGTTGAAGTTCACTAAAAAGGACCGACTGTAGTAGAAAACTGTCATGGAAAAATATCCAAAGTTTACTTGTCAAGAGTTATGATGATTAAGATAGCACTAAGCGTGAAATATATAAATTGCACATCAAGATCAAGAAAATATGAAAAACCAAAAAGAGATGAATACAGATTCCCTATTTGAAAGCATTCTTCCATCAAAAACCTTCGAATTTAGTGTTTTGTTGAAACTGATGAGTATGAAACTTAGTATGCACTTAAACACTGCTTTCACATAATTTACTAGCAACCTCTATTATCTTTTATTCACGCTTTTCACAACCCTATTGGCACAGACGAGAGAATTTGTAGGTCAGAGAATAGTATGGAAAGCAGCAAGTAGTAACCAGTAATCCAAAAAGGCATATAGGAAGCAATAAATAGAAATCAAAGACTGCACATATACAACCAGCATTGGTGAAATTCTCCCCTGGAACTATTATACATATCTTTGTCTTTCATTCATGAACAGCTGCATTATGGACTTGGAGGAACGTAAAGATTGCAATGCAAACACAGAGAAGCCACAAGAGGAGGTTCCATACATTTTATTAAGATTAGCAAAGAATAAAGTGTTCAAGGACCAGCATGATACAAATGTGCATCATACTAAATGATAAGTTATACAAAACCCATACCATTCTCTTTCAATCAATATGGTACCAGCAAGAGTTGAGAGTTTCCCAACAGCTCCAGAAATGTTAACCACAACAACTAGTAGCATGAAGTTAACAAATGCGGTGGACATCAAACCATTGTAGACTAGTAGCACAGTCACCGAGCATCCAGCAACCACAAAAGACAGATTTTGGGTCAGCAACCATAGCCGAAGAACCTGTCAAATGAATAGGCAGTGATCGAGTCATCTTACAAATCTATATAAACCAACATCTTCTTGGAAAATTAGGATCAAAAACCAGGAAAGCCTAATCACCTGTAAGTAGGTCAACTTGTCTACCAATGTTCCAACTATGGAACCAAATAATGCTGTAGAGGCAGATTCAATCACACCATAAAGAGCAGTGAAGAGCAAAGAATCTGGCCAAATGTTTATCATGTACAATCCCACCGAGAATTCCCACATTCTGCAACCATTTGGAAGCCAATAATACCTTTCAGTGAAAGGAATCAGAGAGACTACAGCAACAAGGAAAAAGCGGGGGCTTCTCTTAAGAAGGAAAACGAAGATAAATGTTTTGTGCGCAACAATTCAACTTAATCGGCTGCAACTTATTGTTGCTTGGCATAAATCCGAAGCAAATTCGACTATTACATGCCGTCCAATTTCATTATGCAGGGGAGAACCTTTCATCAAACAGCTGAGTTGCACCAGAGAGACTTCATACATCACAAGAGCAGGTGGTAGTCATATTACCTGGCACCCCATCTTGCAAGAAAATGGCCAGTATACATCCGCCCGATGAGTGATGATGGATAAAGAGGCTGCTGCGAAGACCCCGGCAGCAAAGCCTCCCTCATGTTGCCTTCCATGCCACCTCTCCTCTTCCTTCGACGCTCAACTTCCTTGTGCTTGGACTTGTTAGATGAGACCTTTCATGGACTGCTGCCTCTCTTGCCTATGACCGATGCCTCAAATACTGAAGAAAGCACAAGACATCAAGGAAAACCAAAGGGACATCTGAGAAGACTGCCTGCCTGTTTGGGTAGCAGGTGGATTTGGTGCATGCAAAAGATCTAAGGAAACTACTTGTATACAACCTCACTGCGATCAATAGATAACTTGGTATCTTCTTCTAACATATGAGAGAACAACATTTGGTGATGATTTGTCGGATCTGACGAAGCCTTCGCCGCCAAAGAATATAAAAACAGTGAAACCTGTTGTCGTTTTCTACATCATATATGTTCATGTCTTACTATTGTCATCATCATGTGAGAGGTTTGACCTGCAAAGATTTTACGCAGTTAGATCTGTGATCTATCTTAGATTATCTAGAAAACAAAAAGATTTGGAAGCGGTCAATGATTTAATTTTAGCTATTTGACATTATTATTGCATATTAAAGTTTATCTCGAGTAAATGAGGTTAGTTTATTTAGCAAAGCTGCACATATATTCTTATTAATTACTGATTAATTAAGACGTGATCTGAAGGGAATTAATTGATTTTAATTCACCATAATTACTACTTATGTACGTGGGATTTCGAGGGTGACGTTGCAGAGAGCAATACTTTCGCTGACCAGTTCCAGTCACTATTCGGACCCACCAGCTCTGCACCGAGCATCCAATCACAAGGGAGGTACGATCTAGGTGAATCTGTAAACGGGTAAACATATGTGGGCTAATTACGTAATTTGGGCTGGGTTGGGTTGGGTGTAACTCTCAGCCCAACAGAAAAGGATTGGAAGTCCGAACCTCGTCCGGTCATCTTACCGCTCGCAAGCGAGAACGTAAAGATCCTTGCATCCAGGCTTAGCGTGCTTATTCACACCATCGGTGACCAGAATTTACCTGTGCAAGAAAGGTTGGTTGACTTACCACCTCTATAGTTTACCTCGCCGTTCAAGATTCTCCTTCTCAGTTACCTACAGATGGGACCCATGTGAGATCTGTTCAAAAGGCCGGTAGGATCTTGGGGCAATGATGAAAACTACATTGAAGCACATGGTGGAAATCAAAATATTATGTAAATAATATTATTCGGCCCCATATTTGTCGATTCAATTTATCTAAATTTTATTTTCGATTCGTCTATCTCACTAAAACTTATTATTGAACTCTTTAAAATCGTTAGAAGATTCTTCTTGTTTGTGATGTGTAAACATAAAACTCTTAATCATCTTTCTATTACTATGTAAAAAAAAATTTAATATCAGAATTAAAATTAAATAATAATATATTAAGATCAACATCGTGTATTCTTTTATTTCATTCTGAAAATTTTTATTTTATCTGTAAAATTATCATCATCGTTGGATTTAAAGGATATCGTTCTATAAGACACTATATTTGTATCTGAAACTCTATCTCGACTGATAATTATAATCAAAATCAAATCAAATCTATAATATTTTTTATTTAATAAAAATAAAATTATATAATCTAATAAATATATATATATTAATTTAAGAAAAGATGATATCGAAAATTAAAAATAGAATAAGTAAGCATTCCATTGCCTTGTATTCAGATGTCGGCACACGAAGGATGGACAACATCATGAGCTGGCCAAGTACCGAATCCATGCGTGCACATAAATAATTGAGTAGAATTGATATCATGATCCACATCTCGTCGTGTCGATTCAGAAGACAGCAGATGCCGACTCAATCATAAGGCATGGGGGAAGAGAGAGAGAGAGAGAGAGAGAAGAGGGTGCTTCTTCATCATCCGTCATGAGGCAATAATTGGGAGATGTTTATGAGCTCCAACTCAGTAGCTCATTCCAATCATCAAGAGAAGTGTGCTGTGACAAAGATGGGACCTAAGTATGCATGCAGATGACAAGGAGGATAGCTGAAACTATTCACAGCTGTGTGTGGGTTATGATATGATGCCCCATCAACGCTACAATCTCCACCTTCGATGGAGTTTGAGATGATGCATGAACTCAATGGTTGTCACACTCGAAGGGAGAAAAAGTGATGGTAGGAAGCCATCCCCATTACATGACAAATAAACCTATCAATGTTTGATAGGTTCGAACTACTTTTAATTCCAATCTACCATGATGAAGAATTCCCCACATTTAAACATCATAAATGTTCTCCCTAAGGCTTTGCTTCAAAGCATCTCATAATTTAATTTTATGATTCTTATGTCGATTATTTTATTATATTTGTTATGAATTCTCTAAATTATTCTTTTAATATCTCAAGCAAACCTATAGATTACTCTTGTGCAGTAAAGAATTTGATTTTATCTTTTATGAATATAGGTAATAAGAAGTGTCAAATTACTTAGTTCTTATATCGATTATATATATATATATTTATTTATTTATTTATATTATGAAAGGTAAGAGACGAATATGAGATTCGAGCTTAATACTTTACGATGAATCATCAAATATTTTATCAATTAAATTAGTATTTATAATTTTTTTTCAAAGAATAAGCGATGAAGGTGAGATTGGTCCAAAATCTCACGATTATTTGTTAAAGTTTTTATCAGCAAATTTAACTTGTACCTTTAAAAATATATCGAATGAGATTTAAAACTTTTAAGTAAAAATTATATTTGATGATGTTTTGAATCCATATATATATATATGATCATATCAATATTTTATTATTAATCTTTGAATTTATGAAGTATATCTCATCATCAAGTTCTTTTTGATATTCTTCATAATAAAAATTGACTTTTGAAATAATGTGAAAATCGATAATTATCATTTTCTAAAATAATACTCTAGAATGATGATTTGGAATCATGTATGTAATGATGATTTTATAATTTATATACATGATGATTTGGTATTATGCATGCAACACTTTAACTCGTGATACTGATGGATGTAACGATGAAATATTCATGATAAAATAATTATTTTGACATTCATGACTTGAATTTTTATTTATACTATTTACTTTTGTCATAATTTGAAAATTGATGCAAAGGATCTTCCCTTCTTTTGACAATGACAAAGGAGGAACAAAACTTGTTAGAAAGCAAATTTACTAGCTCGCACAATTTGAAAAGAGGTAAACCGACTAGCATGAAATATTAATTATAAATATTTATATAAGTAAAAAATAGTTTATTTATATATATAATGACCAGACCAAACCTTCAACATCCATGACCTTTTTATGGGTGAGATTGTGGTCTCAAAACCTCCATTCCCAGATCACACCTCCCTCCATTGATGCACTCCCCACTAGCTCTTCGCTTAGCTTAAACAAATGGATAAAGCTCGTCGGTCACATCCTGCTTGCGTGACCACATTTTATTTGGTCCTTCTGGCACCAACCATGCCACGGATCCAAAGTTCTCGGTCTTCGTTCCAGCATATCAAGATCCCTTTCACTGGCTTTCTCCTCTCCTCTCTCTCTATATATACCTCCCCTCTCACATTGCAGGAAGACGCTTACGACACACTACACGTAGTCTTCGTCTCTCTTACAGCTTTGCTGGTCTCGTTGCATGGCAACCAAGGGGTTGGTGGAGTCCTTGTACGACTCACTGGCGAGGGGAGACATGAAGGCCGTGGCGGCATTGATGGCGGAGGACGTGGAGTGGTGGTTCCACGGCCCCCGGCGGTGCCAGTACATGAGGCGGCTGCTGACCGGGGAAGCGGGGCACGGAGACTTCCGCTTCAGGCCGCGGGCGGTGACGGCGATCGGGGGCTGGGTGGTGGCGGAGGGGTGGGAGGGGAAGCACGCCTACTGGGTCCACGCCTGGGCCGTCGACGGCGGCGTCATCACCCGGTTCAGGGAGTACTTCAACACGTCCGTCACCGTGCGCGAGTGTGGCGGCGGCTGCACCTCCACGGTCTCCGGCGATGGCGGCACCTTATGGCAGAGCAGGGCTCCAGCGCAGGGCGGCCGGTCTCTCCCCGGGCTTGTCCTCGCCGTTTAGCATGGCACGAGCACACTAACATGGTCCTCGGCTCGTTCCTGACGGACATGGAGGACAACTCTATAAGGGCCGATCTGAGTGTACTGGACTTGCTTTACATGTAATATAGTAAATAATATATGAACAGAGTCTGGTTTTGCACTCAATACATGTTTATCATCTCTCTTTCCAGACTATATCGAGATTATCCAGCTGAATGAGTAAAGGAAAAAAAGATTTTGATGACGAACAAACAAGAAATCAGCAGATGCAGTGCAATATAAAGTTTGGAAGCCTTTGTGATTTCATTTATATCAAGATTATCCCTATATCAATCTTGTGATTTCATTTACTAGGTAAGCTGGATGAGAAATCTGTTGTTTGATCCAACAAGAATGCCAATTATAATCTGCCTAATCATGCATCTGCACTGTAGTCTCCAGCAGAAGCGTTTGGCAGCCCAAAGAATCTTTTCAGCAACAGGTATCGATGCATTGTTCTTTATGATACCTATGGGCATCACCAGCTGTTGCTCAGCTTGTGCCAGTACTGGAGTCCTACGTTTCAGCAACATTTATGAGCAAGAAGGAGGAGGAGGAGGAGGAGGAGGAGGAGGCCTACCAAATGCTCATCACTATGTCCTGAGAAGGGCCCTTCAGCTTGCACCTTACCCTAAAGTTTCACCTATCGAAGAAGAAGAAACTTGTGGTCAGGGCTATGACAGCAACCTATCAAGCAAATATGTGCTGTAAATGTTGCTTTCAGAACACTGGCCTTTGATGTGTCTTCATCCCTCAGGGCAGATGTACATCATGTTGATCCAATAAACAGATCATCCAGGTGATCGATCGATTGATCACTTAATGTAATCATTGTGCATGTGTTTGTTTACATGAGAACTCACATTGTAATCTTCTATCTATCAGGTGAGACTGGGGTTGCGAACAACTGGTGCATGAAGCTACCCGGAAGAGGAAGGTAGCATTTCAAGCTCATGCCTATCTTAAAAGTAAGGATGTTGTTGTCTTCTTCATCAGTGTATGCCTCTTTTAACAGATGATTTTGGCATGTTGAAGAGACCTGTGGGCCATTCTTGTGACTCCCAGTCAAACAATGCAAAGGAAAACAACTGGATCTGATGCAACATACAACAAGCATTTCTGATTGAAATTAATCGACCTGTCATCAGTGGACCAGAATGGGAAGTAGGAGTGACAGCAGAAACAGAGTAAAATGCTACATTAAAGACTGTGGAACTCCCAAGGTAATTAAAATGCTTCTCAAATGGCATAGCATACACCATCAGGTCAAAAAGCATTCAATATTTTTACAGAAAGTGAATGAAAATGGGGTTATAGTGCCAGCTTGTGAATCATATAATTGGAAATCTAGAAGATGTAGGGTGTAGCTTTTCCATGAAAGATCAAAGGTGACAACTTTAGGACTTGGAGATGAACTAGTTGTAGCAGATGACCACCTCTGTCAGCAACTCTCTGGAGTCATCTTTTCCAGAATTCTTGATGACTCTTTCACCAAAGTATGCAGTGGTCTAATCCAAAGGTTTTTCATGTTTCATCTGCACCAAAACATAGCAAACACTAAGAATCATGATCTTTTTAATGTGGTAAATTCATGAAACATTTGAATGCTGTAACTTCAATGCACTACCAGTGTATGACAGATTGACAGAAATATGTGACCATATCTTTTATAGAACCAAAGATGAATTTATGAAAAGGCAGATATGTAATTGTTCTTATAGTAACATCCCACATTGGATAATACACAGAAGCTGGACTGATGCTGTAGTTATTTAGGCTATACTTTCTCCACCTCAGTTTTTGAAGCTGTTGTGCAATAAACTATAGAAATATAATATTTATCTTTTAATAAAAATAAAATTAACATAAATCTTATTAAAAGACGATAGATCTAATACACAAGGTCATCGCCAATGCAAGATCTAGAAAGGTTCATGTATATAGTTTTTATCTTTATATTTGGAAAAGTTGATCAACGGTCTCGCTTTATCGTTTTTATAAAATCGGCTTTCCGTATATAAGTCTATTTTTTTATTTTTAAAGTTATTTTTGAAAACAAAAATACAAGAACAAATGTTGTGGAGGTCTTTTACAACTTCTTTGTACATGGAGGATCTCTAGTTTGAGAATTGTAAAAGCTCTGTTTGAGACAAGTAAAGAGGAAGCTGAATCATATATTGGTGCCTCAAATATCTGACATATAAATCCCTAATAACAACAAAAGGAATCTAATTTATGGAAATCAATAATGTGATTATGTGATATATGTGTACTAATGATGCACTGTAGACTTTCTCATGCTGTAAGAGATGTTATCCAGTTGATGATGGGGTTCCCTAAACACCCAGCTTGTTCAGTAATTGATAGAGGTTGGAAGCAATGCACACAATTGGAACAGTGAGAAGGAACAACAGTGTGACATAATCTTTAACTTATCATTGACAGATACAAGAACAAATAAAGTGCCCTGCAATACCAGGAATGTTGACATGGATTTGATGTGAGGCAGTAATCAAAAAGTGTGCAAGTTTTCTTGAAGCTACATGACAATAATGATGAGAGACATGAATAAGGGCAACACAGGGCTCATCAATTCTTAGGTCTACTTCAACTTTAGCACTTGGAGAGTGAAATGATGTGATCAGCAGTTCTTCAATGCTATTGGATACATGATGCAACCCTGCTAACAACTATATGTTCTTCACCAACATCATCTGTAATAATTCCTTCAAATTACAACAGGTTAATTAAGTTCCACAAAGTGTTTCCTCAGGATATACAAAACTAAACCCTGATGAAGTCTGCAATAAAATGCCAAACTGTGCTCACTCCAGCCAACTAGATTTGATGAACTTTAGATTTTAAATAGCAATGATTTTTAGTTTTTGACAGCAGAAATATTCTCTCTTTTTTTTAAGAATATATTTTAGTACAAGAAGAGACTAAAAAGAGGACTAAAAGAATAGAGAGTCCTGATATATATTGAGTTTGATGTATAATTTAGAAACCAAAGTTTTTGGGCTGAGTTGATGTATTGATATATGCTAACCCTCACTGTTTTTACCCAGATTCATTTTTAATGAAATTTTAACTTTGTATCAGAGTCAAGATTCATGAAAAAAAAAGAGTGAATCAAAATGACAATTAAATATTTTGATATGAATAATTAAAAAAATTAAGCTAAGATGAACTTGGTAATTAAAGTGAGGTACAAAGTTGTTATACCATCTATCATTATAAATAAAGTGAAAATTATCACGACCCGAGTTTGATGAGTTAATTGACCTATTAATTTCGTTTGATCTAAACTACTAATCAAAATGTTTAAACTAAAGTTAGTAATAATATACTCATTGGACCCTTATAAGTCATTCTCTTATAAGGGTCCAATATGAGGAGGAGATATTAGGAAATATTAAAAAGAGAAGTAAAAGAATAATTTTACATTCATAAATATTAAGAGACTCTATGATGATATATGCTTGAGTTTTTGGGTTGAATTGATATTGATATATATTGATCCTAATTAGTTTAATTGATATACATCATTAATAAGTTTATAACAACAATTAATGGTGGCATGTTGTGACCTTCACAATATATTATAAAAACTTTAGAGTTGTCAATTATATCCATTACAGTGAATCTTCTAATCCTTAGATCTCACCAAGTATCCAAATCACTGTACATTCTTTTCTTTTGAGTGCTGACTTAAAAGGACAATTCAACAGTAACAAGAAATATTTTGGTTAAATCTGGAGTCATCTAAACATCATCCTCAAGTAGAAATGGAATGATCACCATTGGAGAAGATTTCTTTCTCTTTTATTATCCTTACAGCACCTCTGCAATGAGATTCAATTAGAATCCAGAAGGCTTGGGATCAACTAAGAGAGGACATCAATCATTTCCTGAGCTAAAGGTCTTGCTTGTTGTATCAGAAGAACAGGTAACATGGTCAGAGAATTGGATGGTGTCTGCGATGTGCCGACGTGCCTTTCGTTGAGTGCATGCGTGAAGAGTATGTATGACACAGGAAAAGAAATAGTTCTTAGCGTAGCTTAGATTGCGATAATACAAGCATTTCAGGTTATACATTACTCATGAAGGAAATCAAACATTTGAGACCCAATGTTTTCTTATATCTCAGTAGATGAGAGCGTTGCCGATCCCCTTCAGACAGCAGGAACTGTTCGTGATGGCCGGCGAGTGGAATCCTTGAGCTCAGTAGCTGCCGCTCCATGTCGCACCCTGAAGCAAGAGGTCGGGGTCGGAGAACCGTAACGGGACTCCTCGTCACCAGTTTTGGAGGAGGAGGAAGATGGCTTGCGGAACACCTTCAAGGTGAGCTTGGGCAGTAGGGTGTGGATGAGGCTGGTCCTGGTGGACTTCTTGCAGCCATCGTGCCTGGGGCTGGGGAAGGAGGAGGGCGGTGGCGTGAGGGGAGGGAGGGTGGTGTTGGAGATTGTGTTCTTGGGTGTTCCAGGCTGAGACTCCCACAAGAAAGGCACAGCTCCTTTAGCATCTCCATAGTACACTCCCAAGGAAGGATTAGCTGATGAGCTCTCCCTGGAGATCAGCGTCGAGTAGAACTTGTCATCCTGCTTCATTTGGATGAAGTCCTTGCAGATCTCTGAGCTACTGGATATCATCTTTTAGAGAGAGAGAGAGAGAGAGAGAGAGAGAGAGAGAGAGAGAGAGAGGTATGATCTGAATGCAAACTAGTTTCTGGTTGATGGATTAGAATAAGCTACATAGAAAGCTGTAGCAGTATATCTAAGGACAGTGGCACATGAAAGATACGTAGTTTAGTTTCTGCTTCCTCAAGAAAGTACACATTCATTGTGGTGATAAGAGGGAATGCCAATATTGTTGGTGACATTTAATGGGAGTAAGTAGATTTGTAAGATCATTGTTCCTTGGAAATATATCTCCTGACTATGGAAAGCAGTGAGATGTCTTGCAGAATTGGATTGCCTAAATGAGCTGCAAGATGAACAAGAAATAAAGATCGATGATGACTGGAAGATGTACAGGGTGTGAAGCTGACAAGGATAGTTCTGCCTTTGGTATCCCCACGGCTGTGGCTTGCATCTGCCTCCAAAGCCACATACTGCACTCTTGTCACTCTCAGGGTTGCCGGTGGAAGAAGATAAAGTACTTGGGACGATACATGCTTGTGCTGCACTGAAATGTTGTTCTGCAGAGCAAACCATTAGAGACACAGAGACGAGCGGGACTCGAGGAAGGAACATGATGAACACATGGGTTGCAGTAGAGAGTCATGTGGAGCTCAAATGGCTGATGATTGATTGACATGCAGAAGAGAGGAGATTATTATTGCAGTACTTAACAAGCTAAAAAAAATATACAGGAGTTGACCCGCAAAGATCGAACTTGTCATAATCATGCACTTATTTTATCATCACAGTTAAGCAACCAACACTTGATGAGACTTACATTATAAGTATAATGTTGCATTCAATGGTTCTAAAGTTAATCAGTTTAATTGGATAGAGTTATTTGAAAAAGAACATTATTTATAGCACTTTTGTCGCATATGAAAATGCGAAGAAAATGAAGAGTTGGATGCTCGACAGGAAAAATAAAAAGAATTATGATTTTTCTAAAAAATTTATCCTTTTTATTTGACCTCCGTGGAAAAATACCGAAAAGTGAAGAAAGCCAAGAGTTGGATGCTCAGCAGGAAAATGAAAAAACATTATGATTTTTCTAAGAAATATATCCTTTTTATTTGAGCTCAGCAGAAAAATACTGAAAATAAGAAGAAAGTGAAAAGTTGGATGCTCGGCAGGAAAATGAAAAAAAAAATATGATTTTTCTAAGAAATATATCCTTTTTTTTAGCTCCGCAGAAAAATCACTGAAAACGCGAAGAAAGTGAAAAGTTGGATGCTCAGAAGGAAAATGAAAAAAGTTATGATTTTTCTAAGAAATATATCCTTTTTATTTGAGCTCCACAGAAAAATCACTTAAAACGCAAAAAAAGCGAAAAGTTGGATGCTCAAAAGGAAAAATGAAAAAAAAAATTCTAAGAAATTTATCCTTTTTATTTGAGTTCTAAAGAAAAATCATTGAAAATGCGGAGAAAGTGAAAAGAAAAATTATGATTTTTCTAAGAAATATATCCTTTTTGTTTTAGCTCTGCAGAAAAATCACTGCCTGCACATTTCTACTTTTCTAAGAAAAGTTGGATGCTATGCAGAAATAACATTATTTCTACTTTTCCAAGAAAAATCACTGCCTGCTACCAGCAGCAAAACAAAATTCAGTGAACTTTTGCAAGATCTTTGATTTATTTTAGGAGTTTGAAACTTTGTTTTTCATTTTTAAAGAATAAATTTACTACAAAATCAAACTAATTAATTATAATTTATGGCTAGTTTCAGAACAGATAATGACAGAATCAGATACTATCAATTGTTTCTACTTCTATTCACACTTACTTTTTGCAGTTGATATCCATTTTAACTTGATTAAATCCAATTATGAATGTTGAAGATGGATTGTTACTGATGAGCATTTAAATTTACTGGATCAATTGCCAAGCTGATAACAAAAGGCTTAACTCTCTACAGCAGGCCATGAGAGACTGGTAAGCATCAGTTGGACTAAGCATCTGAAATCAAGTGTTCTTGAAAAGATAAGCTCAAGAGATGAATTTGTTGTTGCATTCATCAGAAAGTAATAAGAATAGAACATATATATATATTCAGACAGCTAAACATGAGCTATGATCACATCAGAGTTTAAGCAAAGTTAAACATATCCATAGAGCTTGATTAGTGGCATAAAAAAGCTACAAGCAGATGCAAGAATACTGGCATATTGGCAAAAATTTGCAGCAAAAAATCTATATATTCAAAGAAATAGAAGATTTAAGTTTAAGAAGAAAAAAATATTTCGGTGATTCATAAGCTGGAGATTGAGCACCTTAGAAATGGCATAAAAGTATCTTGACAGGTTATATCTTTCACATGTCAGAAAAAATTCCAGTATGTGATCAGGTTCATTAGATTTCTCAAGATCATAGAGGGATTGCCGAAGACCTGTGCCACTGGAACATGCAATGCAGTTTCTAAGACAACTCTGGTCTCCTTGCCAGGAAAGAAGATCTCAAGTCTCAACAGATCCAGTTCAATGAGAGCAGAGGATTGACAAAACCTGCAAATCTTCTTCTTTTCTTAAACTAGATTGTATGATACATGCTGCCAATCACTAACATCAGTTTGTTGGCGGAGGTTTTTGCCAAAATGATCATATCTAATTCTTACAATAGCCAAATGACTTGCCTTTCAAAGTAGTAACACAATTCTGCTACTTGGTTTCGTTTCTGACCAAGTCTGTTCCAACTCATGTTCTACAATTTAGACCTACTAATGAGCTCAAACCACCGCCGCTGTCTGTGATGATTACATGCCCATTCATCGTAAGAATGCAACACCTGAAATCCAAGGTAGTCTTTCAAGACACAAAGCAAATTGCTCAGATTAACTGAAACAACATTGTTCAAGCTAGCAAGTTAAGACAACAGAAGAAATGATACATATATGTGGATCAGATCAAACATTCCATGGTTTCAGATACTTTGCAGCCTAAACATCAATAATTTCTGAACATAGTAGAGACATAAATGATTGATCAAGAAGGATATACTGATTAGATACCCCCCCCCCCCCCCCCCCCCCCCCCCCCAAAAAAACAGCCTCTGGAGAAACTAGGAAACTGAGCCTCTGATCAAGAAAGCAAGATTTCAGTGCTTGATTCTAACAGAAAATGGTCATAAACATGACTGGTAATTAGAGATGGAATGATAAGCATCCTGTTCAAGCTATGACACAGAGGAAGCTGGGGGGATGCAGGATTCTTTGCTGTCATTTTGCAGAGAGAATAGACAGATAAACCAGTGTGCATCCTGTGACAATTTTTGTGGATTGACCTTTCAAAGTGATAACCAGGATAAACCATTTAGCAGACTGGCCTATGGATGATCAGAAATTAGATGAATACTTTAGTAGATTATCGAACGCAAACACTGTACCAATCTAGAATTTAGTTGATACTGAAAACTATACATGACACTAAATAGGCACCATATAGCTTTCATGCATGTGTTTCAATATTGATTATTGAAATAATTATATAGCTAAAACATGATGAGACATAGTAAGCTAAAGATAAAAACAAGTGACTACATGAGACTTACAACTGGTAATCCAACCAGAGTTTGCTTTGGCCAGAGATCTAGCGACTACTTACTAACATGAAAATACAAACCAGACACTAAGATGTACTGATTCCTTTTTGCTATATAAATAGATGTCTGGATGCTGCATGATTTGTCAGTTCTTTACCAAATTTAAGCTGAATCTTTGAAATACCTCAGACACATCATCACCATCTTCAGTAGAATTTTCTGGCAAGCTGCATTTGCTCTTTCTTCTTGAAGCACATATTGTAGCTTCCGAGGAAGAAATCGAATGGATGTCGTAGAGGCAAGAATCTGAAAACAAATTAAGTGATAGATTGCTCTCTTTGCGTACATTTCTTCTGTTTTTATTTTATTTTCTTTTGGTTAATTTTTCATGTAGTTATACATTCTTGGAAAAACAAATAATAATCAAAGATGACTTCCACAAACACACCTCCGATGAAATGCTTCCCCATTTGTCAGGCTCGCTTAATTCAGTCTCCATCAAAGTTCGAGTCTTGCATTTATTCTGAAAATTTACCCAAAAATTCAGCAAATGTGCAGAGGACATCATCATCATCATATATAGTAGCATGTTAACATAACTTCATCAAGCAATAGATCTCCAATGCACACCTAGTAAGAGACGAGAAAGTAAATGCACCCAAAGAAAAGCTTCAAAGTCGCAAATCGATTCAAGAAGGTTTATGTAGAAGGAAAGAAGAAAGCCACGACTGCATGAAGCGAAGCAAGAGAAACAAGATAAAGAGATGAAGAAAAAGAAGAAAAGAAGAAGAAGAACAGAGATGAGAGAAAGCGTTGGGAAGAAAGTAATTACTAGTGACCTCTCTCGGAGCTCTGCGCCTGCTCCGCTTCTGGCTTTGGCGCCCCGTTATACGCACGACGGGAACCGTCGTCTTCTGGCCTCGTTACGACGTCGAGTGGAATCCACCGTACGCGCGCCTCGATCCGGGCGGAGTCACCGTAAGGCGGCGGCGGGGGGCGGCGGTGATGGATTCGACGGCTAGCTTTAGTTTCGCGTCTCCCAACGCGTGCGAATGACGTGCGGAGTCACCGCAAGTATCGGTCGCTTTAACTGCAACTTCGAGACCGGTGACAACGATCGATGGGCCGAGCCACATCCGTCCGACCGGCCCGGTTTGGCTCGACAATAAAAAATAATTTCATTGCCTATTACCTCATATATTTATACCCTTTTAATATTATAATATTTATATTAAAAAATTTATATTATTTTTTTATAATTACGAAAGTGAAAAAAAAAAATTCTATTTACCGTAACATCGTTAGCTATATTGATAAAAAAATATAATACGTTGCACTACAAATCGATATGAAAGTGATGGGTAAAAAGATAAATTCAACATCTCTTCTATTTCCACTGAGATGTTGAAATTATCTTTTTTTTTTAGTAAAATTATTAGAAATAAAAGGGATGTCAAAATTATCTATTTATTCATTTAGCATGTGATGTGTTTATAATCAATACAACTGACGATGTTAAAATAAATGAGATTATTTATAAATATAGAGTCACGATACTAATATGGTCTAAGTACAAAGGATAATATATAATTTACCTTGATATTTGTGATGTTATGAGGCAATAGATCAACTAAAAAATCAATTGAAAATTATCATTCTAATGAGTCATAATTTACAAGCATAAGTATAGAAATTTGTCGAGATTTATCTGTTTCGAGTATGTGATTTTTTTTCTTTTTAAGATAAGTATCAAAAGACGTCTCAGAAGATAGTGGATGATATTTGTAATTATAAGAGCAAAGGCCTCTTATGCTTTTATTCATTCGATTCAAGATTATGTGTAACTCAGGTGTATGAACACAAAGATTAAGACCGAATATAATACTCGATCTATGATATCCAAGTTAGTCTTGAGGTGAAAAGTAGAGTCAAATATGAGTGGTAACGACGATAAATGGATAGGTTTTAAAGTAAACTTAGACTCCAAAAAAAATATTTCAGACAAAAATTCTTCTTAGATTCTTTATTATGGTTTAGTTTTGGTGACCAAATGGTTGGTTGAACTCCATTCCCTGTCCTAATTGTGTTGTGACGTAGCGAGCTACTATTAGGTAAAGATCTCTACGAACAAATCTTTCTTTCCCAAAAACCTAATTAATTGAGACCACAATAATTATATTTCGATCTCACTCGGAAGCTACATGTTTAGTCAGATGCATGACGCATCTCATACAGTCGAGCAACCCAATGCACACACAACTTGCATCACAAGCCATGGATTACTTGGTTACGTGTCAAAGAGGCGTAACCAAAGTCAAAGCCTCGCCGCCTCGGAAGAGGCTTTTTGCTTTCTCTCCAAGACTCCCAGTACTAGGAAGATCTCGTGTTTGGTGGGAGTTGGCAGGCCCTCTTCCCTTGGTTGACCTCACCAACCGCGATCCAATCGGGAGATTTAGTGCGTCCTTTATCGACTCGATCAATTCAGTGTCAGAGAGGAATACCTCTCGAAGCGGAAGACTCTGCCGTCCGGCGGTGTCGCTCGACACTAAATTAGTCGCACGAACGTATGGCTGCGAAGTCAACCCGAGCCTTTGAGTCGACTATGCAAAAAAGTCAACAGGAGGAACTTTCCACGTTATGTTCTCCGATGCCGCCCAATCGAATTCCTGCATAATAACTACTACTACTTACCCTTCCGGCGTTGCTTTTAGGACTAACAACGGAAGCAGTTCTTCGATCCATCTCTCAGCTTTTGTGCTTCTTTCTCTCCGCCATGGCTGCCAAGACAACAGCTATCCTGTTTGTTTCTCTCCTCCTCTTCTTCTGCCTCTCGCTTCCTCGGTCTACGGCAACCCGAGGTCTCGCCGTCGGGTTACCAAAAGAAAGCTCCCTCGTTGGACCAAAGGAGACGATGGCCACCGGCGTTGGCCCGAGTCGCAAGCAGAAGCTCGAGGTGACGTACGGCACGCCGCTGATCTTCGCCATGCTCCCTCGAGGACCTGTGCCGCCGTCAGGTCCGATCGGTGGCATCAACGGCGGCAATAATTAAGTGGAGGAGGAAGAAGAAGAAGAATCGTGTGTGTACATATAATTTGGCATTCCTTGATATAGTTTTCATGGGGAAGAACATAAACAGCACAAATTCATTATTTTCATTTTCTTTTTCTAGGATTCAAAGATGTATAGATTTGGCATTTCTTGATACAGTTCAGCAAAACATGGTCAAAGACAAGTTTCTGTCTATTTGTATTATGCACACTGGTTGGAAGAATTTTACTTGTTATACATGTTTAAGCTTTGTGATACAATTAGGTGTTATTATCTTCATGGGAATTTGCTATTTACATGAAGCAAGCATGCACTGAGAGGTTTGTGATTTAAATGCTTGCTTGATACCCAAGAAATTGAGTTTGGTTGTCTTTTCTCTGTTCCTTTGTTTTTTGGTGGCTGTTTAGATAAAAAGTATGAGTAGTAGGATTGCTCAATTTGATGAGTTGTGTGTCAGCTATGTCAGCAAGTCAAACATTTTGGTGAAGTTTTGCAGTTTCATTTAGCATGATTTCTACACTGAAAACACAATCTATGGCAACAAAGAATCTAATTATTTGTTCTGTTCAGTAAGCAAGTCATGGATGGGGTAAAGGTTTGAGATAGTATGAGCCAACAAGAGACAAGTTTCTTATTGTCTCATGCCCAAACAATGGAAAGCAGTATTATGAACTAGAGAGAATTTGATGCAGGTGATAAATGAGAAGACAAGCAAGGAAGATTGACAAGTAGAAGTCAGTTTGGTTTTCTTCACAGCAGTAAAGTTCTGGAAAGCATACCATTTTGCCAATTTGATTATGCTCACTCTTCTTCCTCTCCCCTCTCTACAGGATTTATTGCACATTAAATCATCTTTTTCTCTTTTTTTTCTTTTCATTTGCACGATCTTTCTTGGTAGGATTACTGCTCATGTGTTTTATTGAAAGAAGTAGATATGATACATAAAACCCAGGTGACATACTGATGGTGTAGATACATTAGAAAGGGAAACAGCATCAAGCTAGCAAAGATCCATCTTATTTTAACACAGTAGAGGATCTCACTAGAGAACTTACAATACAACATCTCCATCAAGCGATCTCGCTGTCATAAACTTCACTGGCATATTTCCAGTTCATAACATTCCAAATGTTCTTCAGATACTCTGGCTTCACATTTTTATACTGTTAAGCATCCAAAAACACAAACAAAGGTTTAACAGGTAATACATATGGAACTTACATGTCAATAGCAAATAGCACAGAATCTTAAATCAATCTTGGATTCACTATATGTCCAGTATGAACTACGCACAATTTTAGGACACTTAAGTCTACTATATCGCCAACAAGTACTGTAATCAAAGTTTGCGTGAGGTGTAAATGTCGACAACCTGTCATGAACTACCTGGAGCATAGGATAATATAAAGAGAGAACAGTTTAAAAAACCGAATGGCACAAATCAATTGAAAAGCCTTCTAACGCTGTTAATAGTAACATACAGAAAATACCACATGCGACACTTGATAGCCGTCTAGGCACCAACCAGGAACTGCCAACATTCATCCACCTTTTAGAATAGCTATTTAAGGAGGTAAACCACATGTTCGAACTTAGATCCAATCATAGTCCAGGATGACTACCATCCGATAATTATAATTTAGGAACTCCATCAACTGTAGCCATTTATAAGATAAAAGAGTATCCCTGCATTTACGTACACATAATTCCCCAACCTGCAAAAACTTCTGAAGTCAATTTCATGAGGCCTCTGTAATTCGACAGCAGTTCTTCAACCACAACCTTGCATTCCCCAGGGATAATACCAAATATGGTTTGAGATTTAGCTATCCTAATCTAATTAAGAATCATCTTGTTCTGGGATTGGCTCAAACAGCTCCACTGATTGTGACGAACTCATGCTGGTTTTGAGAAGATGGAGTACATGACGAAAAAAATAACAAGCTTCCACTTCCATTCTAACCCACTCACAATAAAAGAGATTGCGACCTCTAGAAAGTCCATGTAGAAGAGAGGGCCGAGGAAAAGACCAAACGTTGTGTCTTAGTCCTCTCATGTTGAAAACTTTGTCATGATGTATACCCTCTCCAAGAGTTTTCTTTACTTTACTTGTCTACAATTTTGGTTACCATGCCCTGTATATGAAGCCCACTAGCTGCAAACCAGCTAAAAAAGAGGATTACTACTCATGGGCTAGCAAACCAAGAGGCATATCCAACAAGTATATGCATATATTACATCTATATCTATTCAAGTTCATCATTGTGTATCTATCCCTTCATGCATCTATGATGAAATATAATCTTGTCATTACAAGTGACATCCGGAGAGACAACATTTACCTGCAGGTAGTATGCATGCTCCCACACATCGATACCTAGCAGAGGAACTAGGTTTGTGCCTTTGGTCACTAGTGGATCCTGTGAAAACATCAGTTACCAGTTGAATTTGCAGTTGAGACAACAGCAATCAAAGACAACAATCTAATGATAGAAAACAGTTACTTCCAGTTAGTAAAACATGAGCAAGTTTTGCAACTAATTCATGTTCACTAATAATGTAATTTTTGAAGCAGAAATTCATAAATGAAAAAATAATTTGAGGTTAAAGGCAGGCATGTGCAAATAGTTAATACCTGTAACTTCTATTCCTCTGTTTATACCTGTAACTAAACCAGACACCACAACAACAGGCTGCTAATCAGAAGACTGGATGGCACAGGAGGCCATGGAACTTAAGTTTAAGTTGGTAAGAACTATACATGGTATATGACAACTTCAATACTATTCATCAAACTCAATGGCATCAATAGGATTAGATAAAGTGAATACCTGATTTGCAGTGGCTTCAACCAGGAGCTTCTTCCTCTCCTTATCTAGAGCTAACCACTGTCAGAAAGCAAGAAGAAGGCGTGGAGCGCAGGTTCAGCAAAAGGAAGATCATAAGTGTTGATTATGTATAACAACAAACTTCTTAATGTATGCGTTTGTCACACTGACCACCCATCCAGATCCCTGTAAGGCAGCACCTTCTGCATTCATTTTCTGCACCAGAGCCTCCAAGGAACCAAAGTCTGTGTCAATTGCCCAACCTAGTGTGGCATGAGGAGGCTCGCCACCACCTTCCTGTAAGGCTCTTCATTTTACAAAATACACAAAAAACAGGGCCAAATTGATCCAGCTAATAAGCTGATGACAAAACAGGTGGATAAACACACTTACATTGACAGGCTTGAGATTTTTCCAGAAGATTGTGTGGTTGATATGGCCTGCAGAGTTTATGAGACTAAACTTGTTGAAATAGCGAGCATATATCAAAACCCACATCCTTCTTACACTTTCTACTATGACATAAATGATAAAAGACTAGAACCAACCTCCATTTCCAATTTCCTTATTGAAGATATGCCACGGAAAGAAAAGCAAAAGACAACTACAATTGCATTGTGATTACTCAATACAAATGTGATTTTAGTTTTCAGATTATATGTGAACATTTTTAAGAAATTTGACCTATCTTTATGTACACTTTAGACTTGTGATTCAGTATTCAGGGCATACAATCTAAGAGAAACTACGTCCAGTAGATCCTTCAGAACTTACATATCCCCAATCTCTACATGCCGAATCGAGAAAAGAATGTACTAACATAAGAATCACAAAGCCCTAACACCAACTGAAACAGGCACAAAAATTGTTTTTTTACCCACAATTGTTACAGGAACAACAAATTCACTAGGGAGGAAAAAACGAACAACGACCGAGTTCGAACCTCCGCCGTTGAACTTGATGGCGCTCTGCAGACGGACCACAGCGGGGACATCCCCCTTCGCCATGGCCGCGTCGAGCTTTTCCAGGGCGTCGTTGTAGTTGGAGACGTAGGCCTTGTGGTGCTTCTGGTGGTGAAGCCGCATGATCTCCCCGCTGATGGCCGGCTCGAGGGCACCGTAGTCGTACTCGATGTCCGGAAGCGCCGCGACCTTGAGCCCCCGGGCGTGGCAGAGCCCCTGCCACCTCGTCCCACTGCCTCCGGCGGAGGCGAAGGGACCGAGGCCGGAAGCTAGGGTTGGGGGTGTCTTGGTGAAGAGGGCTCGAAGCGCCATGGCAACACCTGTCAGACTGAGAGCTGCTTCGAGTGAGTCGGCCACCGTCGTCTCTTTCCGAAGGCAGACAAGAGCGCCGACTCCAATATAACCTTTTAATAGAATTATTAAATTACAATTATACCCTTACCGGGTTCTATGACGCGGATGCGCCACTCGGATCGGGTTCAGTTGAGCTCCTTAGATATTATTGGGCTCGTTCCGTATTACCGGTCGGGTCCCGGCATACTAAACCGTTATAAACCTTCATCTCTCAAAATCCCATACAATCCAGTATATGACGGCTGTTGTAACAGTTTGTAACACGATATAGTGCCCGTTATATTCTAAAGGTATACATATGTATATGTATATATATACATATATATACATATGTATATCTATATATACATATATATATATATATATATATATATATATATAATGCAAAATAGGCTTAGTTTTGTGCTCGATCAAGATGACCGTTTCGGACCGGAGCGTCTCGTCCCTAAAACCCCAATTCTCCCTCTTCACCGATTTCTTCGGATTTCTTTTGTCTTTTGTCTCGTCTTTTGGGTGAGGGATTCGAAACCCTAGAAATCTCGACAGAGACTCCACCATCGGCCGTTCGGGCTTGCGATTGTAAGCTTCACCGAAGAGAATGTTATGGTTTCCAGGTTCCGATTCCGAAAGTTCTTACCTTTTTTTTCCCCGCACCGATTATTTTTGCTGAAATCGAATATTTTGGGCTTGATGGCGATTCTGGGGTGACGGATTAAATTTGAATTTAGCTACTGAATCTTGATAGTCTGGTTTTACTTTTGATTCGGAAGCTATATTGATTTTACCTAGATTTTTTTTTGCGATTTCTTAGAATTTACTGAACTAGGATTGATCGAGGAACACCAGGTACAATATTTCTGTCTTGAATCTCCCTTTCTTGGTTAGCGATTCCCTGATAGCTCTGGTGACGAGACCTATCAAATTCTTCTGAATTCTGTCGCGGGTTGCTTGTTTCCTTTTGCTTGCGATCCGGTTGCATCTGATTTGGCCTTACTTCCTAAATGTAACAGTATTCAAGTCTCCGTTTTCTGCAAACATCGTTTTATTTTTCATAAGGGACGTATTTTTGTGAGCATTTTTTATTGGGGAGAATATACTTTCTTGAATAACTAAAGATACAAATTATAATTTTCTTGAAGGGTTTTTTAAGGCATGAATGACATTGTTAATGCTTTGCTAATTGTTTAGTTGCTATTTGAGGTTCAGATGTTAGCAATTGATAAGTTATAGAAGTGTAGATAAATATATAAAAGAAAATGGTTAAGAATGAGAAATTGTGGACTAATTTATGGGCACACAGTATTTGAATATGTTGCATATGGTGTATATGTTACTAGTTGTACATAATGAGAGAATACATGACAGAAGAGGGCTCTAGGAGACACTGTATTGAGAAGTTCAATAGTTAAGCCTGCATTGGCAGACATTTCAATTATTTGAAAATTATCTTTATGTGGGATTATTAGAATTTCTGAATCTTTTATGACAATGACTTTCTAATGCAGATAATAAACTGTTGCTGATATTTATAATAGGAAAAAAGAAAAATTAAGAAAGTTGAAAAGTCAATGATGCTCAAGATGTCTAAAATCTTCAGAGAATAATCATATAGGCAAATTTAATATTTGATTTTAATGAGATGTTCAAACGTGTATAAATATAATAAAATAAGCTCTGCGCAAACTTAAATCTCAAACGAGTACGAAATGTCGATAAATCTGGTGTTGGAATAATATTAGTAGGTATATGATACTATGTTTTAAAAGATAGGTTGATTTTGTCAAGTGATGAATAACAATAGGGCTATGCAAGATATATTAAAGCAAACTGATCTAGAAGTTTTTTAGTGCATGAAAACTATCCTTTATATTGATTTTTGTATGGAAATTGAATGATAGAGAGATTTGAAATGACTCAATAATTCTCCATCAAAGCTTGTGTTTGAAGACGATTGGAATGGATTTGAGAAAGTTTTCCTAAAGTAGGATTCATTTTTGGGACTTCTATCTCAATTTGATGGATTTTTGCTAAAATCATTATGTTCGTTCCATCGGAGGCTGTCTAGTAAACATAAGTGACAGCTAAATCAATGAAGAAAAGTTATTATAGGTTGTCAGATTTTCCGTCTCAACTCCCAACCTTTATTTTTAAGTAATGTAATCTAAGGAGAAGGAGCTTAAGCTAAAAGCCTAATTTGATTCTAGACCAAAGAATATGTTACAAAGTTTTGATAGAGGATTGAAGGAGCTCACAAGAGTCGGGAGATTATCGTTACCCAGCCTTTCTGAAATCAAATTGTAGTTGCAGTTTTTTTAGAGCATATTTCGAGTGATCTAGCCAAAGAAACATAAATGTCATTTCAGAACAAATAGTTTTGTGTGCTGCTAACCAAAATATAGTATATTTGCTTCAGCAAGAACTGGCAAAAAAAAAAAAACAAAATTTGTCAATTTTCACAGACGATATTTATTTTTCAAAAGAATAATTTAGAATCTAGTGCAAACAATCTTGAACAAGGAAGATATTAATTAAAAGGACAATGACATCAGAAGAAGGGATATCAGATTTTGACTCTTAAGAATTACTCATACAGAGTTGACCTTTTGCTAGTCTTTCAAGGTTTACACTGGTCTACTGTGCTGAGTGCAGTTTGTATTGAACAACTTGTATGTACTTTTTCCTCAATGATGCTTGCAAGTGATTTATTGCTTTAATTTGAACTTTGTAACCGAGATATATTAATCTAATATGCCAGGACTTGAAAACAACATTATCTTTATGCATATTTTCATTAAAATTTTCTTTTCTTCTCATCATTAACTTACAGTCATATTATATGACCGTTTTTCCTCTCATCATTATCCCAGATTCATGAGGTAACTTAAAGAATTTTTTTATACCATGGCAAGAGGGAAAATATTAGCTATTTGCCAATCTGGTGGAGAATTTATTACAAACAGTGATGGATCCATGTCTTACTCTGGTGGTGAAGCACATGCAATTGACATTAACTGTGAAATGTCACTCAGTGATTTGAGGTCAGAGATATCTGCTATGTTTAACTTCAATGCTGATACATTTTCAATTAAGTACTTCCTTCCAAGAAACAAACGGACTCTCATCACGATATCTAACGACAAGGACTTGCAGCGCATGGTTGATTTTCATGCAGATTCAGATACAACTGATATATTTGTCACAAAGAAGGTTGAAAGCAGGTATTTGCCATATACTCAGTGGTTTTTATCACAAATGATGCTCAAATAGAAGAAAAATTACTATAAATGCTTTTTGTAGGATAATTAGGAGTGTTGTAGCTGACTCTGGTACCTCCACTGACGCCAATACTGCCTCAGTAGCTACCCTTGAGGAAGCTAAACGGCAGAAATTATGCATCAATTGGGACAGTATGATCACTGGTGTAGGGCAGGTATTCTCTAGTCCAAAGGCTTTTCGCGATGCATTGCACAAATATGCCATTGCAAATAGCTTCATGTATAGATTCATTAAAAATGACGGATCTCGTGTAACTGCTGAATGTACTGTTGAGGATTGTCCGTGGAGAATACATGCATCCAGGTCATCAGCCAAGCAGAAATTTATGATTAAGAAGATGAATGACATTCATACATGTGGAAAGGAACTCAGTAAAGAAAGTCGTCGGCTTGCGTCTCAAAGATGGGTTGCTAGTATTATTAAGGACAAGTTGCGAGACACACCAAACTATAGGCCAAAGGATATTGCAAAAGATCTCCAACAAGAATATGGACTCAGCTTGAACTACTCACAAGCTTGGCGTGGAAAATTTATTGCCAAGAAAGAGCTTCACAATTCGCATGAAGAGGCTTTCAGTCAGTTGTCCTGGTTCTGCGAGAGGATAATAGAGACCAATCCAGGTAGTGTTGCAACATTACATACATCAGATGATTCTAAATTTTGTTTCTTTGTCACCTTTCATGCCTCACTTTATGGGTTTGAGCATGGTTGCCGCCCCCTCCTTTTTCTTGATGGTTTATCTCTGAAAGCAAATAAACAATGGAAGTTATTGGCTGCAACTGCAGTTGATGGCCAGAATGATATCTACCCAGTTGCATTCTGTGTCCTAGATTCTGAGGCTAGTGAGAACTGGCATTGGTTTTTGGTACAGCTGAAATCTGCCTTTACTCTGTCTCGTGCCATCACCTTTGTTTCTAGCAGTCAAAATGGTTTGGAGGAGTTACCTGAGGTATTTGAGGACAGTTTTCATGGGTACAGCGAACAACAACTGATTGAAAATTTTAAGAAAGAGATGGATGAGTCCTGGACACAGGAACTGAAGAATAAAATGGTTGGTCATCTTAAAAGAGCCATATGTGCTTGTAAAGTTGACGAGTTCAATGAATCCATTGAAAACCTCAGGATTCAGTCCAAAGAACTTGCTGAATGGGTTTTGGGTATGGAACCGGAATTCTGGTCTGATGCCTTCTTCAAGGGTTTGAGATATGGGCATTACTCGTCTGGTGCTGCGGAGATATTCAATGACTGGGTATCAACAAGATACGAGCCATCGGTGCTTCAGATAGTTGACATCCTAAGGTGTAAGTTGATGGAGATGATGTACAGCCGTCGTGAGTCTTCAAACACATGGACTGAGGTGCTGGTACCTTCTGCCAATCAGAAGGTACAAGAGGAGATGATCAAAGCGCGCTCCCTGAGTGTGGCTTGTTCCAGTGACAGTGTGTTTGAGGTAAGCGATGAGTCGACCAATGTCATAAACATCGAGACTAGGGAATGCACATGCCGAAGGTGGCAGGTTACGGGCTTACCTTGCATGCATGCTCTTGCTGTGCTCGAACGCATGAATGGATGCATATATGATTACTGTTCCAAGTACCTCATGACAGAATGCTACCAGCAGGCATATTCATTGTCCATCAATCCCATACCTGACGTCGGTGGGCCGGTCTGTGCTGATTCTTTCCATGCTGCAACTACATGCCCTCCTCGTACCCGCCGGCTGGCAGGCCGACCGAAAGAAAAGCCCGCAGAACCAAGGATTATAATTAAAAGAGCAGTTCGCTGCAGCAGGTGCCAAGGGTTAGGGCATAATAAGCAGACATGCAAAGCACAAATTTAGGTGTAGTGCCCTTCTTTTGTATCCATATTATTTCTTCTTTTAGGTTGTACTTATCTATGTTTAAATTGAAAATCGAGCTGATTTATAAGAAATTTGTCAATTGGGATTTCAGATGCTAGGAGTCAAGTAGGAAGAGAGAATTTTAGGTATCTTTCCCCTATTTCTGTTTCTTTCAAACCAAAGAATTTTAGCTTCCAAAGTATTGATTACTTTGCTGTTGATTGAGATTATCATCTTGTGTATTACCCATGGTATGAATGGAGGCAATGGGAGGAATCCTCTATCCCATGAGACAAATCTTTTTTCACTTTTGATGAGGTTGTCTTCAACCAACTAATAGTGAGATTTTGACCCTGAGAACTCCTTTTAATCATATGAAAAGTGAGATATTATTCATCCTTTTGTTCCTGAAACTATATTATATTAAGATCCATATAATCAACCTAAGAAGTGAGATATTATTCATTCTTTTGTTCCCGAAACTATATTATATCAAGATCCATATCATCAACTTAAGAACTTTATTTTATGCATATCTATCTTAGAGACCTAATTATAATTTTTATATATCAATTAAGGATGGTATCATTTGTATATTATTTGTATATGCATAGTATTTCATATATGGGTGGTAGGTGCTAACTGATAGCATAGTGCTTACACATAGGCAACACGTGGCTAACACTTCAGTACATGTCTCGGATTCGACACATCTTGAAATGGAAACCTCAATTAAGTCTAGAAGCAATGCATAATTGCACCTTAAATCCGTCGTCGATGATCTCGGGTGTAATGGTTCTCAAAGTCCATCATGAAAGAGGTTCCGTAGGTGTATTTCTCGAAACATATCTTGAAATTTTGTTCAAACTATTCAAATCCTAAGTTGATGATCTCGGGTGTAATGGTCCTCAAAGTCCATCATGAAAGAGGCTCCGTAGGTGCATTTCTCGAAACATATCTTGAAAATTTGTTCAAACTATTCAAATCCTAAGTTGACTTAAGCATCGGAGGGACATTGGTTGAGAACGTCTTCGACTTCGTTTACAAATTCGACACATTTAGATTCAGACGATCTTTATGTCGAGCGAAGCTAACTTGAAATTGACAAGAAGGGACTCCACTTTGATTTCGGACAATCAAAATTTGAATCAACAATAATAAACTCACACTAACCGTCGTATGAATTTGTTATGCGTGACAAAACATATAAAGCTAATAATGCTCTACTTTTTTTTTGTTTATATTTATGCAGACAAACCATCATGTATGCTTCGTAAGATCCATATCTCACGTTAGGCATTGGTCAAGAACTCCTTTCACAAGAGCTCAAGCATAAATGACAATGGGGATATTTGACATGCACTTCCTGCAGCCAGTCAATAAAGCAACCAATTCCAAGCTTGCTTTGTGTCAGTGGCCGAATTCCTCGTCAAAAGTGCTCCGAAGTAGTCGATCACAAAAGAGAGAATGACTTGTGAAGCTTTCTTCCACCAATCCAATATCCGTTTGCTCGTAAAGGTAAGATTGCGTATATTGATTTACCTGTTAAGGATAACTTACGGAGGATTAGTTAGAGCTATAAAAAGATTAATCACCAAACGTGCACGTAGACGAAACCAAAGAAGAAGAAGAAGAAGAAGAAGAAGAAGGATAATGTACTTTCGAACTTGAGATGGAAGGACTACCTTGTTCAAGCCACTAAGGTTGAAAGGGACAGGCCATTGACGTATTCCAAGCAGCATCTGTTCTACCTCTGACTTTTGTCACAGCTGCAATACCTCCTGCTCTGTTCTCCGAATCATTTGACGTCAAGCCGTCGACTCTATGGAGACGGCGAGCAATCCATATTGCCAGTAAACCTATAAGAAGTGAAATGATTAAAGAAATTAAAGAGTTTGCAACTCTTTTTTCTTTTTTTAGTTCTTTTGGACTAGTTTTCCTACATCTAAAAGTTTAGTTATGAGATGAGATTTTGATCTTCGTTCATATGATCCTTTTTTTTTTTTTTTTTTTTCTCGATCATCAACTCTTTCGTATAGAGGGCATTAGGGACCTCCTTGGAGCCACAATTCAAACCATGACAATAGAGATATTAAGTTTAGGATAAGATTCGAAAATGAATTGGATTAGAGAAAATTCTCAAAAATATTCATATCATTATAGAAAATATTCCCTATTTTGATAAGGATCTTATCGTTTTTATTTAATAGCGATGTATCTTAAAAGCGACTTTACGATCATGTCGAAAAAGTTCAAGCTAGTGGAGTCTACAGTAAAATTGGAGAAAAAGTTCAAGTTAGTTCCAGTTCCAAATTATCGAGATATCGTAATACTTAGCATGTCGATTTATCCTCCGTCGCAAATTGTGACCTATTTCCAAGTTAAGAGGCATTGTTGAACTATTAAGTCGAATCAAGCTTTTCTAAGCTATGTTGATCTATAAAATTAGAGTTTTTTTTTATTGGTGAAGATTATTTTCTTCCATCATAATATTCTACAATTCGATCCTACCAAAAAGAAGCTTAAACTCCAAACCCAATATAACATGCTGCTGTTTTCTTTTGCCTTTAGTTAATCTCTCCGGTTTGCTTCCAACTCTTTGCTCCTTTTTCCTTCTCAGATCTGTGCTCTTCTTTTTGCTGGAATCGGTCATCCATATCTCCATCATCTCATGCCAAAGCGCAGAAGCAACCGAGTAAGAACACATTAGCTTACAAAAGGATACATATCATCAAACCTCGCACCGAAACCCACTGTTTCCACGTCGCAATCGGTTCCATGCCGCGAACGGACGTCGGCAAGATGTTTACAGCCACCACCGAGAATGAAAGAAGAAGAAGAAGAAGAAGAAGAAGAGTAAGAGCGAAGCTTCGTGGAAACCAGGTCAGCAGAATAGGGTTAAAGGTCATGCATGAAAGGATAAGGATCAAATACTCTTCGAATATTGTATAGTAGCAGTACTGCAACACAAAGAAAGGTTGGCATTTGTTCCTGTTGTTCTTGGAATGGACCACATGATGCTAAGCACAACTTTGTTCTTCTCATTCCCACATCAATTCTCTTAGGAATTGCTCATCTCATAAGAACAGTCATCGACTTTGATCACATTGCTTATTCGGGCTCATTATATATTATCCCATTTAGTATTATGATCTCTATATTTTCAAAATTTATTATTAAGATTTTTATACTTAATCTTATTTCTCTTCATATTATTGATTCTATTGACGAAAATGCTACACGTGATCAGTGATAAAACCTATGATATTTCCATCAATAAAATCATGATGTGAGAAAAAATAAGACTAAATATTTCACTTTCGTAAGTATAGAGATATTAATGTAACTTTTGAAAATATACAAAGTGATATGTTGAGAATAACTAATTATAGAAAATATTATATAATTAATCCTATTAATAAAAATAATTAAAATTTTCATAGTACATGTTAATATGTAGTATTATGATTAAAAGTTGGTGCACATGTCGCATGATATAGACATGGTTTTGTACTGAGTATATTATGTACTGATGAAGAAAAGAATAAAAAAAAAGGATTTGGGGAAATGAAAAAAGAAAATAAAATTAGGGTTATGAATTAGCATAATTCAATTATCTTAGTATCCTTTGACAATGATGTAATTTCACAGATTGTTGCTGAAAATTTGGTTTCCTTTTTTTTTATGGTTCAACTTAGATGAGGGTGTATTTATATGATCCATGTGATATGGGTGATTGGAATAGATTTGAGTTATTTCTTGCAAAAAAATCATAAATTTCAAGAAAAGGGTAAGGTGGAGTTGGTGGAGCAAACTCAAAGGTAATTTCCATCTCCAACAATTTCCCTCAATTTATTTAAGACTATAAGATAAAATCATAAGAGTAAACAATATATTTTTCAAACCACCTAACCCTAATTTATAAGATTTATATTCATATTAAGTTTTTTAATATTGAGTAATTTTTCTTCAAATAAATCAGTTCATAACAAGAATCTCAAAAATACTTACCAACTCTCACAAGCTCATATAATTGAATTAAAGAGGATAGATGATGAAAATATAAATATAAAAAATGTAGGATTTTTCTAAAAAATACTAATATTTTGAGTATTTCTCAATCAATACCCCTATTTTATTTTATTTTTTTTCAAGCAGTATCCTTAATTTAAGAATACTCAAATTACTCCTAAAATACTATTTTGACCTATTATAATATTTTAATCATCATAATAAAATTACTATAAATTATATAGATGGACTCCTAATCTAAACCAAAATAACTACAACCCTAAAAATAGGGTATCATAATAGTTGATGAGCAATGATAACCAAAGAGGTACAGTATGATATCACAGTTTCCAATACTTCAATAAAATACTATAAATACTACTGAAAAATACTATAAATGAGCTAAATAAAAAAAATACTATAACAGTTTTTTTTAAATGGTAAAAAAATTAGCAAAAAAATTGATAGAATTTTTTTTAGGAATATTTTGTATATTTTTTAATTAGAGTTACTGTTTAAGAAAAAAAAAATAGAGATATCTTTTAGAGGAATATTTTCTTGAAAAATGACTTCATATATTTCATAACTTAGAAAGAAAGAAAGAAAATATATTTCAGATCTAAGTGATTGACGCAACAATTATGCTGATGGAGTTGCACTAGATGTTTTCATCTCTCTCTCTCTCTCTCTCTCTTCCACCATAGTAGTGTTATATTCTCATCGTTTCTACATGCTCGTCTGATTACCTTGCATCGCCATCATCATCTCCCTCTTCTTCACCCTTTACATATCATCATCGTCAACATAAGCTTGATCGTCATGTCAAACCATATTCCACATCCGGATCGACTTCCTCGACGACGAAAGGCGAACGAATCCCTCGACACGCCCACATTTTCTTGATATCGAACGTATATCAGTGGTGGCGAGGATGACTCCTGCGCCCAACCCACGTTGCTGTTGATAGCTCTCTTCCACTCACGACCACCCCCTTTTGTAGCCTTGTGACTTGTCACTGCGTCCAAGCTCGCTAATGACAACCACTAATCCACAGCTTCCTTCCCGTTTCAGCATGATCGTCATTTGTGATCACCACCCTCGTCTCGTTGGCATATGTTCTTGCACGACAAAGGATACTAACCCCTAACCTATTGACGGTTTGCTTGATAGATTTACACTAATTCATGTTGCTTATGATAAGATAATCCACTTCATAAGTTGTCTCGACAAGTCGCTCTCTTTGGCAAGACAACATATATATAGTGTAGAGAATAAACACGCTCCATCGTACGAGCCAATGAGGATATGATACGTGGACCATTTCGATGCCCCATGATTGAATACAAGAATTGTATAGAACGAGTCATGTCTTATTCGGTATCTAATTAATGTATATATATTATCTTTTTTTATAGTTCACATCATGATTTGATTGAGGCGTTAATGCCAAACATAACACATTAGTACGAGAGAAATCATTTAAATACTATTTCATACAATAAAAATGATAGTCACAAAGTTAACATAAAGTAAAAGTTTGATTAATTTTTTTTCTATCATTTCTGAAACATTATTTCGTGGAAAAAAAATTAATAGTCATAAAATAAATTTTATATGAATTTTTTGTCACCAAAATATTTTGAAAACACAAGACATCAAACAACATTGCTATTGACTCACAAAATGTCAACAACACTGTTCTTAGTCGTGTACAGCGGTGTTGTGTGTCGGAAGCAACCAACTGATCCCGCGCACCACGTGTCCATCTCGACCCGGTCATCGACCTCCCACCACCTTAACTTCGTACGGTAACCAATGACGCATCGAAGAATAACACGTATGACACACGCGCACATCTTAGTCGAGCTAATCATGGGGAGCCACGTAATGCGAACTCACGGTATGTATGTGTGTGTGCGCAATGAACCACTTGCGCAAGCTAACAAAAGCTTAGCTTCGTCGATGGAGACTGACCCACTCGCTGGCCCAACCCGAACAGCACACCTGTCCACGCCGCACCTAATTCCTCAAGCTGTAGTGTGTGGGGCTCAAATTCTGACCGCGGAAAGCAAGCGATCCATGTCATCAAACAGTCGCCAAGAGTGAACTAATCGATGATGGTGTAGATAAAGATGAACGACGAGGTCCGGTTCGCCGTCCACATCAGCAATCACTAAGTTCGACACGTGTCTCGGTGACAATCGTTTAGCCGTGTATTTTTCGGATAGAGATAGATTCGTCTTTGGCTCATGTCGATAAATGGTAGATTCGTCTGCGTGTATTGTTGATTTCAAACCCTTCTAAATCGTTAGGCTATTCTTTGGTCTTTATGTATTCACGTAATATTTGCAACGATCAGCATATATTGGGCAGCGGCAGTATTTAGTGGCGGATTTGGATCGGATGCTGTTGAACGCACATGTGCAGAATCTTGTGCGAGTAGTTCAACTCGGTAAATATGCTGTAGATTACGTCCGCTAAACGACAAAATTACGCAGCCATAAAAGCCGCCCCCACCCTCTGCTGCCTAAAAATTCCAATCCCCTTCTCCTCTCTCTCTTCTCTCTCTCTGCACCAAAGCAGCAACTCGGGATCGCCATGTCGAATCCTGCGTCGCTGCCGCCGGGGTTTCGTTTCCACCCCACCGACGAGGAGCTCATCCTTCACTACCTCCGCAACAGGGCGTCGGCGTCCCCATGCCCGGTGCCCATCATCGCCGAGGTCGACATCTACAAGTACGATCCATGGGACCTCCCCGGTCAGTACTCCCCCATCCCCCTCCAGCCTTCTTCTGCTTCGTCTTCTCCTGTGTCGCAACAGCGTCAACGAAACCCCACCTCACTGTTCCTGCAGCCAAAGCGGCGTACGGGGATCGCGAGTGGTACTTCTTCAGCCCCAGGGATCGCAAGTACCCTAACGGGTTCCGGCCGAACCGCGCCGCCGCGTCCGGGTACTGGAAGGCGACCGGCACCGACAAGCCGATCCACGCGACCCACGGGAACGAGAGCGTCGGGGTCAAGAAGGCGTTGGTGTTCTACAGAGGCAGGCCTCCCAAGGGAGTGAAGACGAATTGGATCATGCACGAGTACCGCCTGGCCGAAGCCCACGCCAGCAACAGCTACAGACCAGTGAAGCCGAGTGATTCCTCCATGAGGGTACATCACACCACTGACCCACCTCCTCCTCTTCCTCGTGACCTTCTCCTGTTCGAAACAATGCCTCTTCCAAGTCCTGGGAAAAAGGACTTCTCTTAGGTTACTTCTCTACCCTTCTTTTCGCTCTGTAATGATCCTTTTGTTATCGCAGTTGGATGACTGGGTGCTGTGCCGCATCTACAAGAAGAACAACCATCTGCAGTCGGTGCCTCCGCCGATGGATCAAGCGCAGATAGGCTCGGCTTCGAGCTCCAAGAACTCGGACCAGCAAAGCAGTCTCAGGCCGCAGCCGTCGTCTTCCATATCTGACATCATCCTCGAGAACTACTCTGTGCTCTCACACCTGTTCGGCGACCTACCGGAGAACAGCCCTCTCATGGCCCAACAGCACTTACCTTGTAGCAGCAGCAGGATCGATGGCAACAGCAGCTTCCTCCAACAACAAACACAGATGGATCCGATGGGGGATGGCTCCGGGAAGCGGCCGCCGACGATGGAATGCTACTTAGACGACAGCAACCGGCTCTTACATCCTCCAAAGAAGCAGAACTGCTCGAACATGTTCGCCAACTTCTCCGAGCAGTTCGACAGCAGCTTGCTGGAGCAGCACCTCTTCAACCAACAGCTGCTCCTCAACTCCCACCTGGGATTGCACTGAGCGATAACATAACATCTCTCTCCGAGAAGCGATAAGAATCATTGTTGTTGTCGGAGACAGCACACAAAATTCTTTGAGATGGGAGCAGCGGGCTTGTAGATGTGGTGTGGCGTGAGGCTTGTTCTTAGCTTAGTCTTTTGGTTCACCTATAGAGAGAGAGAGAGAGGGGGGGAGATGGAATCGGTTCACACGTACCAAAGATGTTGTAGTTTTCTGCATGATGTCATCGCTTACACACAACCAACATCATCTTTGACCCCGAATTGAGGTTTAGTAGCTTAATTAACTATGTTAAGATCTCCAAACATGTAATTAATAGTTTGGAAGTGTCTTAGCAAAGAACATATGTTTGTTGTTGACCTCGGCGAGGGCGATGATATTTAACTTTGAGTATATAGTTTCCTCCAAGGAAGCAATAGTCCTCCATTGGTTTGTGTTGAACTCTTGCCAACATCTCAAGCTGCCATCCTTTGACGACGTTGAAAAGTAATGCTTCGATCACTTCGAATTAAAAAGTGACGATGATTGCAGTTGATGTGCGGAACTAAACAAAGATATCAGTCCAGCATGATGAATTATTCCAAATCAAAATTAATATTCATAAAATATCTTTTAAGATGCAAAGGAAATTTCGATGTTATTTTGACTCAAATATGGAAGGAGGATCTCACTAGGCTTTCATATATTTAAGTTCATTCTAGGATCCACCTCCCGTGGAAGACATGATTATTCATCATTGCAATAGTAGACTTTTTGTCATAGTAGATTTTAATTGGTCAATTTTGTTTTTCTCAAAGATTTGCTAAAAGTCTTCGAAGCCAAACTGTTTGACATATTGTGCTTATAGCTGCAACATACTTCGTCTTAGAGCTTGAAAGAGCAATATATTATTATTTTTTTATTGTTTATGAAATCACACCAATGCCAAGGCTTAGCACAAATCCCGAAGGCTTAGTACATTTTATTGCTTTACATAAGTATCCTCTTGTAATTTTTCATTCAAGAATGCTGATTTAACATCAGATTGATAAACCTATCATTTATTTTTGTTGCCGGTCCTAATATTGTTCTAATTATCCTAATTCTAGCAATTGAAAAAAAAGTTTAAAAAAAATGGATACCTGAAATTTGAGTATACTATTTTGCAACTATACAAGCATTAAATTTTGACTTGTATATCCGTTTGAGTCCAATTATTATTTTTTTTCCTGAGGACAAATATACTAATTCTCAAGTCTTATTTTTTTTAATAGCTTACAATTCTTAAGTCTCATTCATTGCTTGTACTCATTCTTCTTTCTAAGTTGTAGCTTAAAAACAAGTAAGTTCCAAAGCATGACATACAAAATTATCACACTAATAATCTCTAAAAGACTATGAAATTTTCATTAGTATCGCTAAAATCACTTGAATCATTCAAATATGAGAAGAATCGAGTAAGGTAACAATAGGCAATGTATCATATGCTTTATCGACTTCTTCTCCTACAACTATTGGAGTTTCAAACTTCTTCTTCATTAAAATTAACATCATGATTTATAATTAATTTCTTAGTAGTAGAATCATAATGTCTAAAACTTTTTGTCCCATTACTATACCCACAAATATGCGTTTAACACTTTTGTCATCAAGTTTGCTTCTTTCTCAATAGGAATATGAAAGTAAACAACACAACCAAATATTCTGATGTACTCATAGCTTCTGCCCCAAACTCTTTTGATACTATTTTCTCTTTAAGCATGTATCTGGCAATCTTAACCACTTCTCGATTCTTTGCTCCACTGTTTCATTTTGTTAAGGGGTATAACTTGTAACTTATTCCCTATGAATGTTTGTATTTTTGTAAAAAGTAAAAAAATCTTTTGAAGTGAGTCTTAATAAAATAATTATTTTGTTTTTCTACATATACTTTGAAAATTTTGAAAACATAAAAGGTTTTGACTTTTTTCTTGCAGAAAATATACCCACACCATCCTTGTGCAATCATCTATAAATAACAAAAAATATCTATTTTTACCATGTGAGATAATTTACGTAGGCTCACAAATATCTACATTTTTAGCTCTCAAAAAATGATCAAGAATTTCTATGTTGTTTTCGAAAAATACAGGATTTACAAATAGTATCTTTATTTTTAATCTAAGGCAAACCAACTACTATATTTTTCCATAGTTGCTATCAATTTATCAATTTTCTTATCATAAATTAAGTATTTTTTATCATAAAAATAATATAATATTCTTTTCTCATCAGTTGGCTAATGAGACTTTATTTTAAACTAAGAATAAACATCACATCATCAATTAATTTTTTTTACTAGATTTGGTGTGCATAGAAACTGTTCCTTGTCCTTCCACTTGAACCTTATTATCATTTTTTATTTCATTATAGATATTATTAAATCATCAAATCTTTAAAATAAACTCATGTCCCCTATCATATGATTACTGTATCCATTATCCAAAAACCAAATAGATCAAGAATATTATTCATTAGATATAAAATTTTTTCTTTATCCTTTTTTTTGCTATTAATTTTCTCATGATAATTTGCTTGAGTTTCGTTCCACCGATGTTTTTCAAGATAACCATATATTTTATAGTGAGAGTAGAGAGGAACATTTGAATTTTTATTTTTTACCATCAATCTTTTTTAATATGTCTAATTTTTTTGTAACAAAAATATTGATGGGTCTCTTTGCTACCTTCATTATAGTTCTTGTAACTCGTCATCTACCTCAAGCATCAGATCGTCCACGACCTCTACCATTTTGATCACTCCCTTGAGATATAGTTTTTAAAATTTTCTTTTAGTCCTTCTGATTTATCTTCATTTAAAGAACATATTTTTGAAGTTTCATCTACAAATTACATCAAATTATGGAGATAAACTTCATAAAACTTTTTTTACTATAGTTTGATATTTTATGTTTTCACCATAAGATCTTCAACTTTTGAGAAAAAACCAATGATAGATTCAGAATCTTTCATTGTTTCAAATTTACTTTAAAGAATTTAAAATTTTAAAATTTTTTACCTTATCTTTACTAATATTAAGATCATGTAGATCATATTCAACAAAACCATCTTCTACTAAATTTCATAATCTTTATGAAATAAATAGAAGTTTCATTTTAGTAAGCTAAAATTGATTATCATCATATTTGAAGATAGGAAGAAGTTGATTGGGAACACTTACTTTAACATCTGTCATCTTTTCTGGATCTACTAGTCTTCCCTTTTTTCATTGTTGATTTTTTTTTATATAACTTTAAAAGAAGAGGAAGAGAAGGGTAGAAAAGACTACAAGTATTTTTAACCTACGGTGTTTTGGATTAATCGAAGAGCACCTATTTATATTAACTACAAATAGAGTATAATTAAAAAAAAACAAAAAAAAATCTATCATATCCCAAAAAATCTTTCATCCTTATCTATTTTATTTTAATTTAATTTTATTATTTATCTAGTCCTAATTATTTGAATTAATCTTAACAAATCTTTCATCATAGAAACCCTATTCTTGCGTGCTCTTGGCCGAGCCTATTCCTCCTCGGTTCTAATCCAATTCAAGGCGACGACATCGGATGTGGGTCGACAGGGGGAAGGTGGGACTCCTCATGCATGCATGCATGCATGCGACTACGTTGGGCTTCCCTCCTCGTACCTTTTAGTTCTTCTTGGGGTTCCTATGCCTTCCGAGAGACACTTTTCTATGAACCCTATAAATGAACGGAGGGGTTGTCACTCCGATATGACTCGATAACCTCATCCCACTACTTTGATTCGAAACTTAAACTATTAGGAAAAGACTCAATCTATCAAACTCGAATGCTAACCGATCAAAGAAAATGGGATTGTATGAATATTGATGGGTGAACGATAATATATGTTAGTAAAAGATTCAATGGTTTCGTATAAGTCAAACTCCCAAAAATATACGCTGACAAAGTCGTCGTTTGATGTGGGATGATCACTCGATGCACTCACCAAAGTCAAAGTATGTTTTCCGCGAGAAAGATTGTGCTTCCCGTCATAAGAATTCTCGAGAACATGTCAAGACTCTGTTCTTCATCGAGGAAGGAAGCATTGGCGTTCCCTATTAGCAAAGATTGAGAGAACAAGTTGGCAAGTAAATTATGTAAGGCAGCCACATACCATGACACGTACGATCACAAGAAATCAGATCTGGTTGTGCAATTAATATTGCATGGAATTGAGATTATTAGTCATATGATGCAAATAAGATTCAAATAGCTTCCATGAAACCTAACAAGTTTCTAGTTTTAGAGTGATCCTTCATGAGAAAGAATTCACCGAGCATGTGTGTTCAATGATCTTTTCCATGAGAAAGATGATGAGGTGAAAATGAAGGGGAAGAAAGAACAGCTATAGCACTTACAGTAAGTAGTAATGGCGAGGAATGAATTAACAGTATAATCTATCAAAGGTTTTGCCAGTTAAATTAGTCCGTATCTTCGATCCGAACCCATACAAAAGAGCTGAGATTTGCCACTAAAAAATTGGGAATGTGACAATGACAAACTTTGGTGTATTCCATCTGACAAGGAATAATATGAGCCATTAAACCATTAACTGCAGCAATAAAATACTGAGATCTTTCTTCCCCATGAGGCTTCTCTTTGAGGTGCCTTAAACCACACGGTTCTTAGTCTCTGAGGCATCCTTCGACCCTACTTAAATGGCTCTTCTCTCTGTGTCTCGTAAAACACAGTTGTCTTGGATCTTGTTTTCTCTCTGTCGAAGGTGATGGTTGATGTCATGGAGGAAGGCTGCATGCAGTTACCTCCTGGCTTCAGATTCCACCCCACAGATGAAGAGGTCATCACCCACTACCTCGCACCGAAGGCAACCAACAACAGCTTCAGTGCAAGAGCTATTGGAGATGTGGACTTGAACAAGTGCGAGCCGTGGGATCTCCCAAGTAAGCAAGCCATTCATTGCATGCGTGCCTTCTCCCTCTTGATCTTGTTTCGATCGTGCAGGCAAAGCGAGGATGGGAGAAGCGGAATGGTTCTTCTTCTGCCAGAAGGACAGGAAGTACCAAACTGGGACGAGGACCAACAGGGCCACAGAAGCTGGGTATTGGAAGGCCACGGGAAAGGACAAGGAGATCTATCGAGGGATAGGCGTTCTTGTGGGCATGAAGAAGACGCTCGTGTTCTATAGAGGAAGAGCTCCCAAAGGGCAGAAGACCAGTTGGGTGATGCATGAATACAGGCTTCAAGGCTCCGATGCCCCAAAGTCTGTCGAGGTATATATCGATCTGCATGCTTCTCTCTATCTGAATCAAATCATGTCATGAACCTTCTTCTTCTTCCGTTTCTCCAACGACTCTGAAATCTGTGACTGCAGGATGAATGGGTTGTGTGTCGGGTCTTTCACAAGAACATGGGGAGGAGAAGCCCAACACCACCACCACCACCACCACCTGGAATACAAAGTGTTAAAACCCTCGACCCTCCTCGCATGAACTTCCAAGAGCATCCTCCCATCATCTCCGCCATGATGGGAACGGAGAACCAGCAGGCCGTGGACTATCGAACGAGCTCAAACCCACCTCACAACTCTTACTGCTTGCTCCCGGAGTCCGCGAACTCCGGCTACTTGCACCACCAGGACGCGGCGCAGAGAGCTTCGGCATCATCTGCCATCATGAGGCATTGCAAGATGGACGAGTGCTGGGACACAGACCTCCACGTCTCCTGGGCGATGTCGAAGCACTACGGTGACCTCCACGACCCTTCCTCGTCTGCAGCGGTCACAGATTTGGATAGCATTCGGTGGTTCTGAAGGGCAACAGATTTCATGTCGATTTGGTGTGGTGTAGTTCCAAGGCCACTCATATTCTACTGATCGTCGAGAAAGCCTTGGTGATTTAGGTATGTTCTTGCTGCATGCAAGTCGCTGATGGCGCAGCATATGTCATCGTACACAGATGACACAGAAATGGAAGAAGCTGTGTGAAGCTCTGTTGTTGTTCGATCGTCAGTTTGATACGCCAAAGTTGATTCGGCCTTAATCTTGCCATGTTTGAGACCCGAATGCGTCGGGTGAAACCCCATCGTCGAATCCCGACGCGAGAGGTTGACCTGAAAATGGGCTGAGGAATCCTGAGTTGAGCTCCTCGAGCGACCTGATTGGCTTCTTCTGTCATTCATCCGCATATCTCCTAAAATATTCAATCAATATCATTCGATGATACGCCTTCTCCTCACCATCTTCATCGATGAGGTACGACATCACATCAGTTAGGTCTGAGGACACGTAGGATCTCTTTCTTGAGTTATCAATCCTTCTTCCCCTCTAATTATTCTTCTTTCTGCATCGATCATCATACTTTAATGACTCAATCATTCATTCAGCTTCTTCCATCCTCTCCTTTCTGCACATGGCCATGGCTTATGCGCGCGTCTCTGTTTGCTGCCACTTGCACAGAGGATTCTCGGGTCCCACCTCAGGCCACCGATCAGCATTTGGCCTGAGCTTCCAGTCCACTGTACCACCAAATGCCCCAAAAGAAAGATCCTATCCATGGATGACAGGAAGAGAAAGCCTCATCACCTTCTTTATTCCCACAGCTATGAGTCATATGTTCCTCGTCATTGCTCCTTAGGTTCCTTCTACCACCCAAATCTGGACCTCTTGGTTGCGTGTTACCTCCCAATCTCGATACATGTGGAAACCTCCTTCGGAATCGAGTAGAACAGATGAAACAGAAAACATGATAAGTTTTCTATTCTATACTCCGACTTAGTGGTCTTTGGATGGATAGGACGAGAGCGAGGATAGCTTAAACTATATGAAGCTTTCCTTTGTTGACATCACTACGGAGTTAAATCCAAGATGATAAGGTTTGGCGATGGGAGGTGTCTAAACCTACCTCTCGTCTGACGAGACTGTGAATCCATGTTGCATGAGGACATCACTTGGTCTCTGGTCTTCGTCTTGTGCTGGTGTTGGCTAAAGGTTAGACATGGCCCTCAAAGCAACTGATGGTGAACAGCTGATGTTGGTGATGTATTTTATCGGCCGATCACCATCACAGGTGATCAACATATATCTCAACAGCTCATGGTGTGGTTGTGGGACTGAAGTAGGTTCGAAGGGCAATACCAAGTCAAGATTGTCTGCTTAGTTATAAGTTTGAGAATATATTTATATTTTTAGTTATGGAATACTTAAATGCTTGATAAATAATAAATAGATATTATTTATAAAATTATATTTCAAAAATTCATTGAATATTTTGTGATGAATTTATTTTTCTAATATTTTAATATTTATCCAAAAGTGAATACATGTTTTTTTATTTGTATTAAGTAGTAAATAAATATATGAAGCTATTTAATCTAATAAAAAAATTGGTAGGGCCCAAATATATAATAAATAAATAAAAATAAAAATAATTGTTAGAAATAAAAAATATAAAATCTTAAAAATGATGCTAATGTTAAATTAAGATAGCATCAACATTTAAGTATTTTTTTAATATAATATTTTAATTAGATATGATTTAAAATAAAATTATCAAACATTAATTCATATTTAAAATATATTATAACTTCAAGCACATCTTAGTCTATCAAGGTTGGCTTCTGAAAGCAATTGTTCAAAGGCAATAATTGGTGGAGGAAGATGCACCTCTTATTGGGTGAAGAACTTACATGGTTTGAGTATGTTATTAGATTTCCAACTGACTTCTCTGATTGCATTGTGTCATATCCTTATTTATCACAAGGATATGACTTCACAGTTAAGATCTTGTTGATTGTGTCAGCACATAATTAAGAAACAAGTGGAATGACCCCAAGGTTTAGCCCAGGAAAACTACATCTTGAAGAAGAGAGCAGGTTGAACAAGCATGATTATTGTGGTGACTTCCACAAAACTGACAAAACACTATTATTGTCTTTAGTGGTGCAATTCAGCAGATATGGTAGCAAATTAAAACAAAAAAAAAAGAAGAAGAAAAAACTCATGAATAAAACATGACTAACAAGACATAAAATTGGAGTCCAGAATCAGGGATTCATCTAAAGTTCCAGGCCATTGCTGAGGTGGTCTGTCAAGAGATCTCAATCTTCAAATGAATTGACTAATGGTCATATCAAACTAAATCATCTGCATCAGTCTAAAACCTTACAGGTTCTTATAGTGTATTGGTGGATCAAGATCTGTTTAGATATGCCGGTGTGAGGGCTACCCCAGTCTTGTCAAGAAAACAGAAGCATCACTAGCAGATAAATCTCTGTTTAAACATGGACTTCCCATGGACATGTTAAATATTAGGAATGAGTAGTGTGAGGACCACACTAGCTATAAGATGTGTCAGGCAGCCATGATTCCACAGCAGATAAATAATTTGCAATGAATAGATTTATGTAACACATGATGGAGTTCTGTCACCTTGTTGGAGAAGTTGGAAGCTGCCCTGTTCTCTGGCTTCTGACTGCTCCATTCCACCTGATGGTGAAAGGTTGTGTCATTAAGGAAATTTAGCCGCCATCCTAATGTGATGGGTTCGTTGCATTCTCACGGAGTAGTCCTCTCGGAACTGAGGAGGACATAGAGTTGCCTTTCTGCCCTCGTGCAAGTCCCTGTCCATGAGAGTTCAGAGAGAACAGTTGATAGCTATAGTCATCAGACTGGAACCTCAAAGTTATCATACATGGATTGTTTTGGATGCTTTAGTTTTCACCTGTAGATCAAAGGAAGAATTGCCTCGGCTACGTTGTCATTGCTTGCATCTGAAGAGATAAGCTAACAAAAGAGAGAAATGAAAAGTCGAGCCATATCATAACATACCATACGATATGAATAATATGTATCAATCCGATATGAAATTAGTATAGATGGTACATACCGATCAATCATCATATCATGTATCATAACGATGACCGATTGATATACCGATACGGACCGGTAAGACGAATCATGGTCACCGCTATTTAGCACGACTGATCTAACTATTCTTTGTTAGCATGATTGATGAGGCAATAATGATCTAACAAAGGCAGTTTAACCCAAGCAAAAGGATTATCATGTCTTTCATTGGAACACAGTGGCTGAGATTAGAATGCAAGGCAAGATCAGTTAAAACCAGAGATCGGATGCAAAGCAGCATGAATTAAACAGAAAGCTTAATTATTGATTCAAGACATGCAACCAGCAGTTTTGCAACCGGATGCACAAGCTACAATAATCATGTCCATATTATTCTTCACCCAAAGAAAGCTTCGAGACAACATCAACCCATCCACCATGGAATGTCAAACAAAGATTATTGTGCACCACAAACGAATACGAAAAGAGCATCATCTACAAAAGGCGCAAGGTCTAAATTCACAAGGCAGTTGAATTGAGACACAAGAACATGGTGTGAAGAAGACCACACCGTTCTGATTACTACCTACATTTGTGCAGGCTCCAGTGTCCGAACATCTGCACCGGTTGTTACATCACGCCTGTCCTTGGTTATCGCTACAAAATGGCCAATCATTTCATGGAACTGCTTCAGACTAGACAGGGGGAGGATGATTGATGAACGATCAACTCCGGCAACCTGCATATGGAAGCATTTAAGGATCGACTATGGAACTGATTCAGTTTGAGCTCTTCATGTACCTCAGATATCCTCAAGAAGTGTCCCCTGTTGTTGCTTCCCAAATCAAAGAAGAACCTCTTCTGATCTACCCTAATTAATTTAGACATCCCCATGCCTCCAATCTCATTGTGCGTGTGCACATCAACCAATCGATCAGCATTCAACTCTGAGCCAGAGGATGATTGGGCACTGTGGCCTGATATGAATCCAGCACCGACATCATCTGAAAGTCCAGGGAGATGTTCTGGAGCTTCCAGATGTTGCTGTTCTTGTGTTGCAAAAGAACAGGGACGAAAGTTACTGACATGCTCAAGGATATCAGCCACCATAGCTCAGTATGCCAATTTATCAATTTTTTTACCTGATTTGGTACCATGAATAGCCGTGAAGCCTCTTCATGTATCTCTTGTAAAACATTTCTAAATGCTACCCATCCTTCTTCACCAGAAATTCCTGCAGGAACAATGATTGTACTCCGGTTTCTGTTAACAGATGCCTCTGATATCTACATAAGAAAGTTTCATCAGCTCCATACACCATTACGCAAAACGCTTAAGCTCATTATACATACTTATAATATGGTTTATGATTTTGGCAGATAAACCTTGAGAAGTACAAAGATAGCAAATTAATATATGTTTACATAAGAAATGGTCCGGTCTAACTAGTGCTAACAAAATTGCTAGGCGCTACAAGGCACCAAGGTCGCTTATTGCTCGAAACACTAGGTGCCAGTCTAGGCACTAGTTCGAGAATAGCAAAGCACTTACCTTAACATGCTTTTGCACTTAGCATCAGAATCTTGATTGTTGTCCAATGTGCATCCTTATTTCTCCAACCATGGATGCCCTTGCTGTGCGATCCCAAGTCAAATTATCCATCAAGAACCAAATTACGTTTTGCATTTGACATGTTAGCACCCGTCCCTCCAACCATCTTCCACAACGGCAAGGGTGCTGGGAGAAAAGAGGAAAGAGAGAAGAAAAGGAAGGGACGAGTATAAGGGAGAGAGGGAGACCATGCATCATCAGAGAGGGGTAAAAGAAGAGACAGAAAGAGGGAAGGATGAGATGTACTCACAAGAGACAAGGGTAGAGAAGACAATCGCATAATGATAGAGGGTTGTGCACAAGTGTCATCAGGTGTGGAAAATAAAATTAATTATTTGGTCGAACTCAGATCGATAATGATCAATAGACAATAGAACTGGGTCAGTTATTGAGTCAGATTCAGAGAGATTTGGATCCGCAGGCCAGGCAGAGCTCAATCAGGCTCACATGCATTTATGATTTATGACACCTAGACCTCCTACAACTTTAAGTGCTATCACGATGTTTTGAGTATAGATATGGTATCTAGTTTAACAAACAGTGCATCTGCTAAACAGACAAATATGTCAACAAAGTAGATACATTTATTGGACATATGTATATCTTAGAATAGTGAATTTAATATATGAGAAAATCATATTTTAGTTGGGAATATTTAGCAAAAAAAAAGCTGGTGTAAAGATTGGCCTCTTGATAGATACCATGTGAGATATGAATATGCACATAAATACCCTTCAAAGGTTTGTATTTGTGTAATACGCTCTAAAATAGCAAGAATTCTGAGTTTATATTTCTCAAAAAGTTTGCATTTGCATGTATACCATCAAATAGTGGGTATTTATGTATATACCCCCTTGGAACAAATTTGTCTCTAATTGACGCCTTGACAATCTTTAACAAGTAATCACAATCATCTTCTGTCTCGACAGGAAATTATACAACCTTGACATATTTTTTATTATTGAAACAAGTCCAAGTCATTTATGAAGCCTAATATGCAACCTATTAAAAATCACAAATGCAAAGAGGAGGGGCAATGGGAGAAAAATTGCTGAGAGAAAAAAAATGTAATGTTGAGATTAAAGAGAAACATGGTAGTGTCTAGATTCCAAAGTTTTAAACACCTATTAAACTAGTAAGTATTAATCCAAATTTACTGGTCGACTAAATGCCGGTATCAGAACATATAGATCAGTACTGATACATATACTCATACTTGGAAATGCTATAACTGATGCTTTGTCATTAGACAATGGAAAAAGTTACTGTTGCTAAAAAAAATCTAACAAAGAAACTATTAAATAAATAAGGTCAAAAAGGGAAGTGTGATGACTCATGATGAGTCCTAAATCAGAACTGGATGGTGATTTGGGTATATATATCAGGTTAGATGGGCTTAGTACCAATAATTTCAGCCCAAAAACTTCAGGCCATATGGTTAAAGGTCCACAAAATGACTTGAAAGTCTTATAACTTTTACTGGCTTGAATGAAATAAACAGGAAAGTCCTATAAGACTTGTATTGGTTAAATCACCACAAAATGACTTGAAAGAAATAAACAGAAGTTACAAATTAGATCAAATAACCGGTGAACAACTAAAAGTCAAAAGATAATATCTTTAGACCACCAAGTTTTTTATTATTGCAAAACTAGCTGGCAGCGGCTGCATCCATTTATGCTCAAACCTTGATCCAGCATCTATTTAACTGCAAGAACCAAAGGCATCTTGCTCTATACTGCATCATGCCTACTAAAAGGGAGATAAAGTGACATCATGATTGTTAGAGGTGGAACTGCTAAACATGAGTTCTATTATGACAAGGTCGGTGTGAACCTAACATGCCCACAATCTTCTAATATGCAAAAGTGTTACACACAACCACAAGAGACCTTCAAATATCATCATATATTCTGCATATAATGGATTTTCATTTCATTTTTGCACCATTGTTCCAGTTTATTGCCTTTGGTTCTTTTATACTTCACAATAAATGCTAATATAGTGACTCGGTTCACCATTTGAACTTCTCTCTCTTCAGTGTACAAGCAAAAGCTCAGAAACTTTTTTGTTTGTTTTAAAAGAAAAGAACACTGCAATATATACTATATCATCCAGAAAGTAACATGCTCTTGGTTTTATTTACCAGTAATGTGTTAGAATCAGCATATGTTGTAATATTCAACGTTGTCACCACTAATGTCCTCTTAGTTTCTCTGTTGGCATCATGATCGAGGTACTTGGTTATAATCACCATAAACCATATGATATTGTCATAGATGTGAGCAATCTTCCAAGCCCAAAAGGAACATCTTCATGTCATAGTACTACATTCTTCAATCATTTTTTTTTTAAAGTGGATAACCCAAGTAAGAGAAACTTTAGAAATGGTAGCAAAGCTATGCACCTGCAGAAACATGGGACCACAATTACTCTCATCACTGACTGGATAATCATTGAACAGCAGTTTGAAATCTACTCATGATGGAACCCTCCTATATAACAGCAAACATTATGTTGCTACAAAATCTAACATCAAATCATACTTATTTTGTTGTTGTTAACCACACGCACACAGATTCAAAGAATCAAGCAATGCATAAACCAAACTGACATTATGACTCGTGTGTTTCCTCACATGTTCGACAAATTTTGAACTTGGGTTTGGCGCCTAGTCTAAATCCGTCATCACTCCAGATTCAAAAGTTATGTGAAACTTCAACAGCTAACCCACTTTCAACAATAAAATTAACTACAGGCCTCTAATAAGAGAAGCTAAGGTAACCATTACAAGACCAACATAAGAAATAATTTCAAACCCCAGTAGTCATAAAAGATACACAAGTCAAACAGAAGTAATCAACTATCCAGAATCCATTCAATCACACCAAAAAATTGATTTCGTAATAATGACGTGTACCTTCAAAAAACGCCCCCTTTTGTTCTCACCAACATCAAAGTAAAACGCCTTTCCAGGAAAACAAAACCAAAAACATCAGTAAAAGGATTCAACGATCCGACCTTTATAAAACCCAAGAAAAGGCCATTCGGGCAACCAACCTTGGAATCAAGCTTGAGCTCCTTGCTGAAGACGTCCTGCTCGTCCGTGCTGATGTAGTAGCCAAACAATTCGAGGAACCAGACGATGCCATCGACGGGGACGATGATGGTGGACCTTGTGGCCGAAGTCTTCTCGGAGATCTTGAGGTACCTCCCCCTGGGATTCTCCTTCAGATCGAAATAGAACAGCTTGTGCTCGAACTGCAGCGTCTTGGAGACCAACTCCACGTCCGTCCCACCGGTCGCTCCCCCCTCCATCGGTCGGCGCCTCGCGGACCCCAATTTCCGGCAATAACAATCTATAGATCAAGAATTCAGGTCTCGGGATGGAGGAAGAACCAATTCTTCGAATGAATGAAGATCGAGAGGGAGCGATCAAAAATTGCTGGAAGAGGTTGAGGTTAGGGTTTGGAGCGGGGAGAGATTAACGTCGCCCCCGCTTACGAACCAGTCGGCGGTGGAGATTCCACTTCACTCTCCTTGTTGACCGAGTGTTTACTCGCCCGCCTCCGCTCAACTGTGTTTAATTAAGTAAATCCGGAAATTAAGGTATCGGATCCGGATCTTGATACGTTAGTGGTTCCAAAGGATCAGGGCAATCACCACAGGATCAATCGCGTAGCACGTGCGATAACGTTCGCCATCCCCCGCTCCAGGTGTTCGTCGTAATGCCCAATCGACCAGGGTGGGCGCTCCAGGTGCTCGCCGTAATGCCCAAGCGACTGGGGTGGGCCGAGGGGCAGGTCCTCCGCGCGCTCTGCACGCCGAACATGGAGTTTGTAAGATCGGATTGATCACTGTTCAAAATTAAGTTGGCAACATTTTATTTATTATTAAAAATAAAAATACTCTTCAATAAAAAGTGAAAATGATTTTTTAGGTAAATCATTCACGAATAAATATAGATTATATGACCCCATTTATTTACTTACAAGCGTGGGTACCTTCTCCACGTCGTGTCGGTCACGTGACGTTGATGTATCTCGACGAATGAAGCCTTGTGGTCGCACGTGGCACAACCTTCCTTTTATGCGCCTCTGCCTCTCTCTCTCTCTCTCTCTCTCTCTGTGTTCGGCGCGGCGTTCCGAGGAAAAGGTGCAGCGGAGGAGACCCCCGTCGACTCCATCCTCCGCGGCGATCTCGAGGTAGTCGAGCATCCCCGCACTCCTCTTCTCGTCCTCCCCGACCTCAAATGAGCGCTTGATCTGTTGCTTTTCCCCGCATCTAACATGGCCTTCTTAGATCTTTGATCCGATATCTCTCTTCCCTCTTTTCTCCTGCACTCGTCTTGTAGATCCTTTGATTTGCATTTGGATCTAAACCCTATTAATGCTCTCTTTCATGATCCGAGGATAGATCTTGAGGTTTCCTACGTTCCTCTTTGTTCTTAATCCCTAATTCGACGCCGGTAGTTGTGGATTTCATAGATCTTATGATCGTCAACAAAAAAACTTGTTTCCGGTGCACTAAATTTTGGTTAGTCTGAACGTTGTGGTTGTAACAGATCAGGTACAATGGGGCTCACGTTCACTAAGCTGTTCAGTCGCCTCTTCGCGAAGAAGGAAATGAGGATCTTGATGGTGGGTCTTGACGCCGCTGGTAAGACGACCATCCTCTACAAGCTCAAGCTCGGAGAGATCGTCACCACGATTCCCACTATCGGTGAGAGTTATTTGTCTCCCTATTATTTGCCTTTATTGGGACCTAGGCAGTATTATTTGACTCGTTGGTGTATTAATCATGATTTTTGGAAAGCGTGACTGTTAAATCTGCCCTTATTCCTGTTGGTATATATATTTTCCCATTAATTGAGTTTCAGCATTTCTAAGCCTTGACGGATTAGATCTAGTTCTTTTGTTCACACACACACACACACACACACACACACACACACACATATATATATATATATATATGAGTGTGTGTGTACCGGAACTTGGGTTGGTAAGTACTGGAACTTTGGGTTAACAAGAGAGACTACCACTTCTACAGAAAATTAACTTTGATTGTTTTGTATCATTATAATTACTATTATCAAATGATATTTTCTTAAGACTAGAATCTCATGACATGCTGTAAAACCTTATGCAACTTTTCAGATTTTTTATACGATTTACAATTTTCTAAAATGTTTTGTATCTAGCTCGGTTTTTTCAACTGCAGCACATGTTATGTTGATGTTTATCTTCTGGCAAATATCTTGTAAATAATATGTCTTCTGAAAAGGAATATGTGATCATCTATTCATTGCACATTGGTTTCGAGGAGGTTGGCAATGTCGATTACTTGCTTATAAACACTTTTCTGCAGAAACTTGAATGTGTTTTTGGCATTCGTCATCTACATTTATTACCGTTTTTCCTAAAATGATTAATTATATGAGTCAGATTAATTACTTAATGCTTTAATGCAGGGTTCAATGTGGAGACTGTGGAGTACAAGAATATTAGCTTCACTGTTTGGGATGTCGGTGGTCAGGACAAGGTATTGTAATGCCTGTGTAGTTATTTATTTAGTATCATAATGTATTCTTTCATGCTGGCTCATATGAGTTGTTTAGCACCATAGCTTTTGTGGGAGAACTAAATATTCTGAAGGCAAGCTGCTGATTTACGCAAATATTTGACTTGGAAATTTTGCTTGAACATTTGGGTGTTGTTGAACTTTCTTCAGCTTGCAACACTGGACATTTTTCTTAAATAAACTTAAGTGGAGTACCATACCCTTGTATTATAGATATTCTTCAGATGTTTAATTATTTATTACACAATCTTGTTACCTATTTGATAATGTATCTTTTGATATAATCCTGTGAAAAACAGATCAGACCCCTGTGGAGGCATTACTTCCAGAACACACAGGGCCTTATTTTTGTTGTCGACAGCAATGATAGGGATCGTGTTGTTGAGGCAAGGGATGAGCTTCACAGGATGCTTAATGAGGTAAGTTTTCCATTTGGTAATGCCTCTTTTAATCTCTTTGCTTTGTGTTCTCTTTATTATTGACAAAGCATGTATTAAGTTTGGAGTTGGTATATATTGTATATGCACTCGTCTAAAGTTACCATGACCATTAGGTACATCATAAATTTATTACTACAGACATGAACAACAACAACAACAACAACAACAAAACCATAAGTCTCAACTATTTGGGACCAGCTATATGAATCTTCTGTCGTCATTGAAATTTGTAAAAGGTCATATGTTTAATTAAGTTCGGAGTACTTAAATATTTATTTATAGTTTTTATTAAGATATTTTTAGGCATTCCTCTATCTCTCCTCGTATCACTAACATTAATCATTTCATCTCTTTTGACTAATATATTCGGAGGTCTCTTAAGTATAATTACTACTACAAACATGAGCACACTTAAATTTTCTGTTTGCAGAAGTTAGAATAACAATGTATTCATGCAATTTAAGTTTGAATATTTTGTGGGCGCAAGTATTATATTATAATTTACCATTCGTCATATTGGTAACTATAATGCATACCAATGCTCTCATGATTTGAATTCAATAAAATTGAAATGGACTAAAAGGAGTTCCTTTTGTTTGGAACAAACTTTGTTATGAAGTATTTTTATATTAATAAAAGAACATCGGTTAGAGTTTGTTTTTCTGGTGAAGATTGATCTGTTTTCTTTTTTACTTGCAAACTGATTTCTCTCTACAAAAGACAACATGGAAATCGTTTTTTTTTGTTAACCAGTTGTGCTTGCTGGAACAAATCCCAAACTAGAAACTTATGGAAACATGTAAATGCAGTTCTTCAAGAAAAAATAACTTGGTTTTCTTGTGTTTTTGCTTGTTAAATGTTTACATTTTGCTATTTATAGTGTTTTAACCAAAATCATTCATGTAATGTGTTCTTTTCTAATAAAATTATGTACTAAGATATAGTTCAAGATATCTTAGTTATTTACATGTTTAGTATTGTCATGTATGGTTATAAAGTGCCAAATTCAATATTTGAATATCACCAAACTGGTTTCTGGTAAAGTATGATGCTTCCTTCTAGAATCCTGAAATGCTAAAGATGGTTACTTGGAACAGGAAGAAGTTAATATTCAACATTTTAAATGGTATTATATATCATTATGAAGTCTGAATAACTTCTTTGATTAAAGCATCTCATTTTATAGTGTTTCTTTCTTTTCCTCCGCTCCACCAATGAAAACCAACCTCCTATTTTCCATGTGATACTTGGTGACTTCATATTTAATCCAGCTGTATGATGTTCAATTCTGAATTTTCCCTTTCCTGTTATAGCTTTGATTTTTGTATTGATAGGATGAGTTGCGGGATGCTGTTTTGCTTGTTTTTGCTAACAAACAAGATCTTCCAAATGCAATGAATGCTGCTGAAATCACTGACAAGCTTGGTCTGCATTCCCTTCGCCAACGACACTGGTACAACACTTTTTCTCTTGTTAAGCATAAATTTTGAAGCCGAATTTGTTCTAGACACTTGCAAATCACTGTTGTTGTACTTGATAGCTCTGTTGAGATCACAGCAACAAGGTTGTAGATGAAATCAATCTTGTCTATACATCTTCTAAACTATCATTTTTAGTTAATCATTGCATGAAAAGATTCTTTTTTCCCCTTCTTTTTACCAAAAACATCTTGAAGAACTTGTGAAGAATCTAAAATAGACAATAAAATCTCATGGGTGTGTAAGTATAATATTTAATATTAAGGAGGTTGCATGTGTTGTCTAACATGGTATGTTCTTTGTGATTTACCTCAGGTACATCCAAAGCACCTGCGCTACATCTGGTGAGGGTTTGTACGAGGGGCTGGATTGGCTCTCCAGCAACATTGCCAGCAAGGTACCTTCTCTATTATTTTCATTTATAGGCATAGCATTTGGTTGTTAATGCATGCATAGTTTCTTTTTGACATAAGACTTGTACTAGCTTGTATTAAAGCTCCCTCTGCTTATATTGGAAAACATGTTTTACTTAATCTAAAAGAATTGTATTCAGCTGAAACACGTCTGTTGTGTTTTTGCTCAACAGGCTTAAATTTCCAGGAGAACATGAGTTGAGATAATTCTCCCACTATGCTATTCTTGAATGCTTTTTGGACGAGAGCCAACAGAACTTTTAGAGTGACCTGTGTGGGTTATTTCAGCTCAGCCTTTGTATTTTAAAACGTCACAACTTTTGCTTGTCCAGAAATATAGATGTATTTGCTACCTGCCTTATTTGTTGGTTTCTAGTTAATTATTATCTAACAGATGATTTGCTTGAGTTATTACTCGTGGATAATCTATTTATGGGCTACTTCTTGCAGGCCTTAAACTAGTATTTTGTTTTCATGTCCTTTACGTCGTCACTTATACTGGACAGGCACAAGTTGTGTGCATAAGTAGATTGATTTGAACTTGTTGCAATTTTAGCTTTGCTTATGCTTATAATTGTTTTAACCGAAGTTTTGGGAAAAGAAACCACATTTTTTTTAGCTTGAGAGCTTTGATCCTGTTCATCTTCATAGTTTCAAGAACCAGTGTTCACATGGCTGTGCTATGGATGCCAGTTGAGCAGTGGAGATAGTTATCTCCCATGTCTGTAACGGTTATTTCTTACTAGTGTTCACATAGCTTTGAGTGGATGATGGACGAGATGGCCTATAGAACGAACCTTTTAAAGGGAATAATAATGCAATTGCTGATAGGAAACATAGGATAGGAATCAGGATCGTCGCCTCAAATTCAATTGCAGAAATACAAATGCTCCATGGTGTCATCCTTCACGGGAATTAAACGTATCTTGGATTTACTTATCCTCCCGAAGAGGAGAAGAAAAAGGATCCTGGGGGCAGAATAAAGCATGCATCGAGCAGGTAATATAGCATCAATATCCATGTAAATTAAACAAAAACACACTGCGTTATTCAACAGTATATTAGACCACATCAACAACATTACTTGGATATTTCAATCAGGAAGGTCACATAGAGTATCATCATCCTTGATTCTCTTTGCTGGTCATTCCCCTGTTCTTCACTTGAGTTTGCACCAGATTCAATATAAGAGAATCGTTAGTTATTACTGAAATGAGATGAAATGAGAATATTGGGATGATGGATGTATCGAGTTATTAAAAATATATTTTTTAGTAAGATTAAATATATATTGACTGAACAATGATAAAATATCATATATCCATCCTTAATAGTTGTTTTTATTGAATATATGATCATCCAAATGTGTGTTTTATGTGTATAGTAAATATCTTTACCTCTTCGTTGTATTATTTTACGGTGATGAAACGTCTACAGTGAAACTTGACGGCCGGGAGACGAGTAAAAGAACGACTAGATAACCGTATCGAGCATCGGCAATCCTTATCCGATCCGAGACCGTCAATTTTGATCCAATAATTGTGTACCCAGACACCCGATCTCTAGATGGGTCGGATCAACATCACCCGCACTCGATCTCCATCCGTCCACACACCGTTATACCAGAAATTGAAGGTGCTAAAACCTCTTCGTCTCTGCGTCACCCCTTCCACCGTCACCGGAGGTTGCCTCTCCGCCACCAGCTCCTTCGACTGCGAGCAAGGAGAAACAACCGTCAAGGTTTTTCCTCTCTCTTTTGCTAGTTTTGTAGATTTCTTGAGGGAACCGAACCTGGGTCTTGATTTGCTGTGTTATTGCTGAATTAGACAAATCTTGACCTGTACGTCTGTTCTTTGTTGTTGATTTTGATTGCACTTTGTTGTTCGGGGATGCGTTTGGAACCCAAAAGCCGGATTCTTGGAACAATTTGCCTTCGGGACATGGGTTTTGGGAGATGAAACCCAAGAAAGAGATTTTTGAGAGAGAATCTGCCTCTCCTCTTAAGCTTGGGCTTTGGATTGGGTTCCAGTTGTTGTTTGCTTATTCTCTTCGGCTTTTTGGTTCTTTGTTGGTAGTAATTTGATTGAATTGAGTGGTAGATATCCATTTATTGTGATTCTATAGACTCTCCCATCCCCCTTTCTCCCTAGCCGCTTCCTGTAGGACTCACTCCCACCTCCAGCTACACATCAGCCAGTCCCCACCGGGTTGCTTTCTCTTGCTCTCTGGTGTACGACGTTGTGTGCTCTGTACTTAATCGTTATGTAAGGGAAAACGATTCCTCTTCTTTAATTTCTGGATGATTTATGTGTAGGGAAATGGGCGCAAAGGTAAAGAAGGCTTTGAAAAAGAAGCTGAAGAAGCCGAGTTCTTCTCACTTATCAATTTCTCGTCACACAAATGAATCTTCTGATTTCTTGGTCCGATTTTTATGTTTGTGGTCTATCCCTCCTTTTGTTGTAGCTTTGTTGGACATCTTGGTTTGACTAATTTGTTACTTTTAATTTACAGCCTTTAGAAGGAGGGCCAGGGAGGAAAATTACTCAGGAAGAAGATGAGCCTGTCAAAAATACTGCAACAGTACTGTACATCGGTCACATTCCTCATGGGTTTTACGAAGAACAAATGGAAGGTTAGGATCCTTTCTGCTCTACTAGAATTTTCTTTTAATGATTTAGATTGATATATATGCTGTTTAACCATGTTAGGATTTTTCAAGCAATTTGGAAAAATCAAGCATTTGAGGATTGCTTGTAACAGGAAGGTACATATTGTCCCTGTTGGTTGTTGTTTGATCAGTGAATTAATTTTGCATGTTTCTCTTTTTTATATCTATAACTAAAAGGTGGCTTACCATATGAGGCTCCCACCAATGTTGGTCTAGGAAGGGATAACGTACACAGTCCTATCCTTGCAAGTAAAGAGACTATTTATGTGCCTCGAATCTTGGTCGCCCATGTTGCATGGGATCAATTAATTTGTCATGCTAAATAAAATTGCTGTAGTTATACTTTTGATCTAAATACTTATAGCATCGTCTTATGTTCTTAAGAAATCTTCTTTGGCATTTTTAAATTGTTTTAAACTTTTGCATGATTGTCTTTTTGGGTTATGAAAACCTCTATTTTCAACTTTTCAATTTGACATTTTAGATTTATTTTATGGATAGCTTACTAAAATTCTGTTGGGCACTTTTTACGTTCTACTTAGTTAACACTCTTAATCCATTGGCTTAACCATCATGTGCTATGCTGTAGACAGGAAAATCTAAGCATTATGGATTCATTGAATTTGAAAACCCAGAGGTGATTTTCTTTCCTTGAAAATTGTTAAAATTCTCTCCATTTGCCAAGAAAGCTTTATGTTAATATTATGTAGTAAATGCTGATAATTGCAGGTTGCCAAAGTTGTGGCTGATGAGATTCATAATTATCTACTATTTGAACACAACCTTCAGATTCATCTTATCCCACCAGAGCGTGTTCATCCGAAGTTGTAAGCCTCTAGGTCAAATTGACAGTGTCTTTTCAACATGATAGGTTTATGCTAGAGGCAGTTTCCCCATATCGAGTCGCTTTTTTTTGTTCCTTCAACATTGTAATATACATTTGATCGGATCATTTTTCTATTGTGATATATTTCCCATTTGAAGAAAAGGGGAATATGCTGGTTAAAGCTAAATACAGAAATATGACAGATCGATCATTCACAAATGACTAGGAAATGGATCAGTGAATTGAATCTATTTTTTTATTTTGCAATTTAGAAGCAATCAATATTTTGTTCATGAGGATTTCTTCTTCTTCACCAGCATCTGTACTTGCCCCTTATCATATGGCTACTTCATAGATAAAGTTCTTGTTCATGTGTTCTGGTAACTGTTCCTTTTCCTGTGTTTTTTCTTGTTAGTTTTTTGTTATCAGAACATTTATAGATGTGATATCAGCTGATTGAGTTGGCACCAGAGTATAGGATCTATTATTGGTAGGGATACTATGAGAGTGAGACAGCTTAGATGTGGAAAAATAAGTTATCTTGCAGGTCTCTGACTATCCCATTTTCAGTAGTTTTGAACATAGTCAATATTTTGTTCTCTGCACCCCTTTTTTTAAAAGTTAATTTGTAGTCTTCACTGAAGACTACAAATTAACAAATGCTTGGTTAATAGGACACAGTATCAATGAATGTACATTTAGTGGTTAATAGGACACAGTATCTAAGACAGCTTAGATATGCTCAATCATATGCTTGGTTCCTACAACACAGCAGCATCAATGAATGTACATTTAGTGGCTTTACTAGGTAAAGGTTTATCTTGTTAATAGGACTATACATGAATCGGCAAAAAAATCAGCAAATGGATTTATCTGCATATGGTAGTTATGTTTAGAGAACTGATTTAATGTAATTCTAAAGAGAGAAATTTTCATTCCAAGTGTCCTTGTCTTTGAGATTGTTGAAGAGATGAGTGACATTGCATGGAAGTAAAACATGGCTGTATCCCTGTAATCAAAGCATCCTTTTCTTTTTATTGTATTTGGTACCTGCATTTGGACAAGTCTTTTGGGATAAATATTATGTTCTAACTATTCGTTTTTCTCATAATATTTTAATTTTTTGCTGCAGATGGAGAGGTGTAAATTGGAGATATAATCCATTAAATTGGACAAAAATTGCCAGAAAGCAGCATAACAAGGAGAGATTATGAAAGTAGTTATTCACTGATTTTCACCAAAACTCTAATCCAAATCTGAACTAATCAGAATGCCCTTTGGATGGGATCTGTCAAGATCATATTAATCAGCGGACAAAAGCTTTCATTGTTTTTGTGATTTTTTTTTTCCGGATATACCTTCAGGAAAGAACAGTTGAAGAACATGATTAAAGGGATTCTTAAACGAGATGAGAAGCGCCGGAATAGAATCAAGGCTGCTGGTGTTGAATATGAATGCCCAGATCTTGTAAGTGAAAGTGCCTATCTCTTTGAACTTGGTCGATTGAGTTCAATTTATGTTGTTTTCATAAGCAAAATAAAACGGATAAAATAAAGAAAAAAATTATTGATCTCTCTTTTTATTCCCTAGAATTGTGCATATTCAGTGCCCGTTAATTGCCATCTCAGTTACCTGAAACTATAGTTGTTTCGGATGCTTCTGGTAGAAGCTGCGCTATCACTTATCATTTGCAGGGTGAACCTCATTCAACCTTTCTTATTCCATATTGTTTGCTTTCGTGTTTCTTGTGGGTTTTGTAAGCATTCAGAGATGATAATTTACAGCTGACTTGGAGTTCATCTTCTGAGCTAAAGTCATCGACTAAACAAATTGCAAAAGTAGCTTTGCCAAGGAAACTTCATTTAATTTACCCAAGGGAATTCTTTCTTGCATTGTGGCCCAGTTGACGATAAGTGGCGATTATATTTCTACTTTAGGTCTAATGTATGGCCATTGTTACCCTGTAAGGTCCGAACTATCGAGGATCAGTTAAATGATTCTTTCCCACCAGAGTTATGATGATGGCAATATCACTGGTGAAACCAGAATAATAAATTTTATTTTTTGTTTGTTATTTATAATAAAGCTCTCTTATGTCTTCCTCTTCCTTTTATCATCACCCCACCAATTGCATGAACTGTTTTTTGGATATTCCAATGCCATCTTAAATGGTTTTTCCTCATTGTTGCAGCTGAAACCATGATATTTAATTTGGGCCATTATTAGGCTAGAATGATGTTTGTCAAAGTTGGATGTTATCTTGTTCAAAGTGTTAATGACACGATTAATTATGCTAGAATTCTTGTTCTTTCTTCCTTTATTTCCTTTTTCTATCCTACAGTTCAGCCTGCTGCCAAGAACTAGTTGACTTTAGTACTTGCGCCTGAATTATTGTGGTTTCCTTTTATTATTCTCTACAGGTCGGTCTCATTCAGCATGCTGCCAAGAAAATTAAGTTTGACGAAGAGGACTAGAAATTGATTTGTGGGGAGGCAATCCATATCATCCTACCAGAGAATGGTTTTAGAAATATTGGCCATGTTTGGAATTTGGCTATGAACATGTAGTTGTTGCTGCTTGCTAATCTCAAATTTTGGTCCTCAAGTGACAGAAGTGCTGCGAAGAAATGCAACTGAATTTTGGTCCTCACTCAGTCTTGATGTCATTTGTAAACCTGAGACAATGCCTGTGTTACAGCTTTCATCTGAACACAACAATATGTTTTAACTATGACATTAAGTATAAAAGCAAATCTTGCAGATAACCAGTTGCTACTTTATGATCATGGCCACAGCACGAATTTACATAGTGGATGTTGCCTGAAAGCTCTTGTTTTCTAGTTACAAACATGCCTACTCTCTTGTTCGTAGATTCTTTCAAGTAACTTGAACTGAAATCTCTGTCCAGCTAACATATGGTAACATTTTGTGGTTAGTCTGGCAAATTCTGATTTCATTGTACATATCACTGTTTGCTGATACCAAAATTGCAGTGTGTGGAAAGCTCAAGTGGTTGTCCAGCACAAAGTAATTGCTATAGAGCAGTAATCTTGAGGTATATATAAAGGTTCGCCGTATCGTATCGGCGTTTTGACTCGGTACGGTATGGTACCGGTATATTGGGTGATATTTCAGGACGTACGGAACGGTACACCCTAGTGTACCGAACAATTTTATACCTTTTTTTTTTTTTTTTTTTTTTTTTTTTTTTTTTTTTTTTTTTTTTTTTTTTTTTTTTTTTTCATACTGTAGCAATAGTATAGTACCGTAGCACTATAGCACTATAGCGGTATCAGGCGATCCACGTACAGATAACTTGTCGGATCGATACTACCACCCGGTGCGGGCGGTATGCTTCGACATGACAGACCTACTATATACTAAATATTTAATCTTTATCAATGGACATGATGGATATTACTAGGTTTATATATATATATATATATATATATATATATATATATATATATATATATATATATATATATATATATATATATATATATACTTCCAATAATATTTTATAGTTTTTAAATAATATTATAATTTTTGAAAATTTATATTTAAAAAAAATATTGAATAAGATTATGAACTCTTGATTTTTCATGAGTGAGTTTGGTATATCATCAATAAATTATATTGATATTTTACATATAAAAATATGTCAAATGAAGTTACGAATCTAAAGCCTGAGAAAATTTATCACATCATACTAGTATTTTAGGTATAAAATATATCGGATGATGATTCTTAATTTATGGGAGAAGTGTAGTGGATATATAACTTAAATATTTCAGAAAATAAAGAAAAGGTTTGATATTTGGAGGGATGCATATGTTATATTGAGTTTGAGAGGGGGCTAATATGCTACACATTTACTATATTGGCTTTTAGAAGGGCTAACATGTTATATTTCCACAATGCACACATCCCATTTGCTTTCCGTTGCTCTTATTAGCCCTCATTCCTCTTCTCGAGCGAAAAGGGTTTCCCCTTCCTCCGTCTCCTCCCCGGATTGCCGGAGAAGCGTCGAGTGATGGATTCCCGCTCCGATTCGACTGGGCCTGCCGTTGGATCCGCCCAATCCTCGCAGCATAGGTCCCCTCGTCCCTTGGAGAAGTTTCAGGTTGAAATCGTTGTATCAAAACCCAATATTTAATGGCATTCTTGGTCCACGCACCTGGTCTTCCGATTGGATTTCCCCGTGAAATTGATGCAAATTCGGCATATTTGGTTTGGTAATAATTATATGTAATCCGACATACATGGCTCATCTATTCGAGGGCGCAGGAAGTCGCCAATATGTCGAAGAAGTAGGCTTTTTTGAGATCGTCGTATGAGCATCTTCGTGAGAGACATAAGGAATTGACGGTCATAGTTGCTGTGATCGTACGCGGTTTATTAATTTGGCTGTGTTGCTTCCCTTCCTGTATCTTTCGACACCTTTATGTTGATAAGTTGCAAATCAGTAGAAGTAATTATATCAATAAGCAATCTTGGTCTTGCTGTATGACGTCGCTTGCCTCCATTATTTGTAACATACTAAGACTGTCAACATGATACCTAGTTTGGCATTTTTCAATTTGCAGATTACTTATTGTGTTGGTAGTATAAAATTATGATGACCGTGAAATTGTTTATTTTCTGTATGTGATTCCCTATTGTGTTTGTTGTTTCATCTTGACATACATCGCTCAGCTAGTTACTGCCCTTTTAAAAGCATTATTAATGTTTCACGCCCTATTTTACCCATATATTTGTTTCTTGATAATTGCAGGATCTTATGCTAAGGGTAAGGTCGCACTGGCAAGCTTATGAAGATGCCTTAGTTCATAACACAAAAGGTAACGGGATCAAATCAAAAGTTGCTTTTGCAAGTTTTAAAGCATGGAATATTAGAGTTTTATTCATTTGGAGGAGTGGTACATTCAGATGAGTTGCTGGTTGCATATGATCACCCACTTGAGGCATGTGGCGTTGTTGTTGTTGCTGGAATCCTTCTCTTACGAGGTACTGGATAACATTATTTTACTATGACATCAATTGTTAACTCATGGCTAAACTAAAATAACTTTTTTAGAACATTGCATATTCCTATCTTCTTGCCATCAAATGAGAATCCAATTCATAAGTGTGATTTAGTAATGCAATAAAGGAAGACGATCTGTATCTTTTATGATTTTTCTTCTACTGAACTTGAGAAGTGGTAGTTCTATAATAAATCATTACTCTAATTTTGAAATTATGTAGTTTTTAACGTGAAAGGTCTGACATATTATGATCATTTGTAAATACCATGATATTCATGAGATATTTAGATATTTTTCTCTTGGTCTTTAGGTATTACAAAATGTTATTTTTATTTGGATTTGCTCCATTTTTCTCTTCCTCCATTCTCTCTCTCTCTTCTCTCTCTCTCTCCATGTAACACATGTATTGATGAACATGACTATACACATGTACACCATCATTTCTGATTATTTAAATCTTTCTAAAAGACTTTGCATTTGCAGGGCCTAGAAGGTTCTTGTATCGTAAAACTTTAGGCCGTTTCAAAACTGAGGAGGTAAATGTTGACATTTTTTTTTGTGGATTAATGTTTGAAATTCATAAAAAAGTCATTGACATTCCATGCTTTGATTATGGTTGTACACTATCTATATGCTACAATTTTTTGAACTTTGGAATTGAACCTGTGCATCAACATGCCAGTAGCTTGACCATGTACTGTATCAATTTTGAAGGGAATATCATTATGCACTATAAGGAAATTTACATTAGGCTTTTAGTAGCTCTAGATTGTTGTTGTGGTGTTTATTTTACATTGGGAGTTTACCACATATGGTTTCCAAAAATAGGAGTTGAGGTATTATCTCACAACACTGCAATCAAGTATTGTAATAACAATGTTGTCTCCATAAAGAAATTTGTAGCTAATACGTACATTGTTGTTAATAGAATCCTTACAATATCTCTAAGAAACTAAAGTAATTTAAGGTTCCATATTTGATATGAAAACTGTAACTAATTTAAAGTGTCCAAGTTTTGTAGGAACAATTTTGTGTGTAGATGAGGAAAACTAATTTAAAGCAGTGATTTCAATAGGCGCTCGGGCGCTTGCCTAGGCGCTCGGGCGAGGCGAGGCGAGGCCCGAGCGCCTCGCTTCATGTCCAAGCGCCTCGCTTCAACGAGGCGTCGCCTAGGCGCTCGCCCGAGCCCAGGCGCCGGGCGCTTCGGGCGAGCGCCCGGGTTAAACCAGGCAACCGAACCAGTGTTTTACGTCTGGTTCGGTCTCCGGTGCTTTAGTTGGTTCAATCGAACCAACTAAATCACCGATAGGCTCCCTCTCATGATTTCCCCGACTTCCCCAACCCTAACGCTCGCGATTTTGCCGTCGAGATTTCTTCTCCGTTGTCGTTGCTCTCTGCTGCCGCTGCCACTATCGCTACTCGCCACTACCACAATCGTCGCTCATCGTTGTTTTCGCCGCTCGCAACTCCCACTCCCGCTGCCGCTCGTAGCTCCCGCTCACGCTATCACTCGCCGCTCCCGCTCCCGCTGTCGTTGCCTTAGCAGCCTCGATCTTCTCACACTCTTATCACTATACTGTTAAGAGTATATTAACAGTTAACTGTATACTAATAATAGTATTTTTATTTATTAGATTAATAATATATTATTTTGATTTTAATACTATAAATTTTTATTTATTTAAAATTATTATTAGGTTTCAGAATAAATGGCAAGTGTACAAAGCAACTCAATAGATTTGATGTAAAATTTTATTATTTTAATTTTTGAGACTTTTTATTAATATGACATTGTGATTTTGTATTCGATTTTCTTAATTTAATAGCATATTTTTTATTTAAATGATTATATTAATTATATTATATATTTTTATATTTTAGCGCCTCGTTTCGCTCGGGCGAGCGCCTAGCGCCTTGGGCGTTTTTGGACCTTGGCGCCTTTTGACGCCTAGCGCTTTTTAAATCACTGATTTAAAGTATCCAAGTACCGAGAGAGTGTAGCTGATTGATGTTTTAACTTTTTCTTCTAAATTTGATTAATTGGAGTGTTCTGACTTTACATTATTCTTGTATTAATCTTCCTCCAGATGAATCACAAACATTTAAACTTAAATTTGGATCGTTATATAAGAGTTTATGAGACCTATCTTCCATGATGCAACTACAATTTTTATCAAAATTTTGTTCTTTTTTTTTTCTCTTGCACCTTTAATTTCTAACATTCCTTTGTCCTCAACAAATTGCTTCTTGGTGAAATTTGTCCTAATTCCTATACATTTATTTCTTCTATGATTCTGTCTCCTCTGAACTTACAAGCATCTGTGCATCTGTGTGTTTTAACCAGGAACGACTAACTGACGCTGAATCATTTTTAAGAGAAATAAACGAATCTGTCACAAAATTGAAGAAAGAGAGCAAAAATTTACTTACAAAAGTTAGTTACGGTGAAGAGGACTTGCATCGTGGAAGGACTAAAATCAGGTTCTCTCTGAGTTATCCCCACTTTTAGTTGACTTGGTTTCATGGCATATTTTCTTGTACTTGTCTTTCTATTATTTTGCAGTGCCTCTTCAATAATCAATAGGCTGATTAAATAACATTTCTGCAGAGCCGCTGGACATGAAATCCAAAGGCTTAACAAATCCATCTATAAGATAGAATCTGAAGCAGCAGGTATATATTTTTTCTTGAAATGTTTTACTAACACAGATTTTACACTATAAATATCACTGCTTATAGATACCTTAATGCTCCTTGATCTGCCAACATTCATATTGCTAGCTGAAGAATGAGCAATGATAACATCAATGTATGGCCTTGAGTGAGATTTCTGTAGTAGGAATGCTTGCTTCACATTGACTTGAATCTCTTATCAAGATCATTTGAGGCTCAAAGACAATGTTGGCCATTGCACTCTGGAGCATTCTGGCACACCATTTGTTCCTTAGCAGACTCCTTTTGAGAATTCAGTTGATAAACTATGAGATTTGTGTTTCTAGCAAATCACATCTATTTTTCCTTTGATATTTTTTACTGTCAATGTGAGAGTTGGCTGTAACTTTTATTGAATTTAGTTTCTTCGACTGTAATTCTATATTTAATGAAGAATTACATGTCTAGATCTGATGGAGGAACTTCGGACAATTCCTGGGAGAACTGCACTAGAACTTCGTGCAGAGGCAAGTATATAGCCTTTTTCTTTTTCAGCAGTTCTGCATAGCTGAAATATGTTATACTTCAATTTTCCAATTTGCAGGTGGCTCCTATGACATCTAGTTTGAAAAATCAGAGGCTTGAACTGAATGAAAGAGTCACCAAAATATCAGAACTTGGGATTCGAGTTTGATAATAAAGTATTTTGGCCCTAGAGTGGAGATTTTTAAGATCCCTCCAACATGCAATAAAAAGTACTTATTCTTGCATCTACTTTTGCTAGAGAGTTTTTACCGGCTACGCTCATCGATTTCCCCTATTCACATATTGCTTGGAACACATCTTTTGTTACAAGTAAACTGGAAATCCTTAGGTCAGGACATTGTATTATTTAATGCAGCAATGAAGACAGTTAAAAAAGTGATTACAAAATACCTCAAATTCTCTCTCTAGTATCTTTGAATGATAAATATATGCCGATTGTGGCTTCTTGATAATTCAAATGTTGTAATCTGTGTCCTATAAGCTAGTCTTCCAAGTGGACACACTAGCTATTTCAGCTGGATGTGCTGGTCCAAGTTCAAGTTTGAGAACTCAGTTTTGGCATTTCCAGATATGCTTTACCCTTTGCTTTCAGTGACATGTAAGACTTTCCGATGGCATCTACACTTGCAATAAACATGCAAGTCAGACAATGGTATTTGTTTCCTATTTTCTGTATGACCTTCCAAATGATATTATCTTGATGAAGGACATCAATAAATCTTTGGGGTTGTTGATTCCAAATTATAATGTCTTGAAGGATTCGTGTTGACAAACTTGATTTGGAAAGTGAATTTGTGGATTCCAAAAATCAAATAATAAAAAATAAACTAAGCATGGTTAATGGTATAGTGTTTAACCAAGCAAAATTCACAATTTCACACATTTGAAAATGGTTTATAAATTGATAATTTGATGCAGAAATTTGTAGGAGTTGGAAGTAAATTAATATATATATATATATATATATATATATATATATATATATATATATATATATATATATTGCAATACTCTTCAAAAAAAATGCTCACATCTAGGAAAGTTAATGGCATAGTTATTTGGAAAATTATTTATATCTAAAAAAATAATGACTTCAAGAAATAACCAATAAATATAACCAATGGCATAATTACGAAATGGTCATAACCCATTATTCATCCATCCCAGATATATACAAGCGACCAAATATTCTTTTAAAAAATAGGAAATTCTTCTTAAATGTAAGTTTTTTATTGTAATATTATTAGGAAAAAAAACTACTGATATCTAAAAATAATAATGATCTCAAGAAATATTTACCATAAATGATAGAATTATATAAGGATCGATTATTCAACAAGATGAAAAGATCGATAAAAATATTATTTATAAAGTAAAAATAGGATAGTTAAAATGACAAAAAGACATCATTAGTCTTATTTGATAGTTAGATACCTTTATATTAAAAGAGAAAAAAGAACATTGAGATAGATATCTAAAGTTATTAAGAAAGATAAAAAAAATTATTTATGAATAATTATGGATCATTTCAATAAAAAATAAAATAAGATAAAAATCGTTTAAGATAGTATAAGCATATACTGAGGAAACCTTCAAATGTGATAGTTAAAAAAAGTAAAATAATTAATATTAGTGATATAATAAGAGTTAAATGATCTAAAAAGATTTTAATAAAAATTATAAATATTAATTTAAGTATTTTGAGTTTAATTAAATATATATATATATATATTATAAATCTTAATAATAAAAAATATTTATATAATTGACCTCAAATAGTTTAAACTTACGATTTTATTATTGTTGTTGTAATCATATATATGATTATTATACGATGATGTCGTTGATAGAACGGACATAATTGTAAAGAAATTGGGTTTATAGGGATGTTTCTCGAATTCTTTATTGGTTTAGGGGTATAAATGCAAAAGTAAACGAACCTGAATCGCTTTACTGCTGCAGTTTGGCAGAACGAGTTCGCTCGCTCGGCCGCTGCCCAAACCCTTATTCCTCTCCGGCAATCGAGCGAGGAGAAAGCCATGGCGGGGCGCGAGATCCTGATGCTCGAAGCGCCGCCGGACGCCTCCCGCCAGGGGTGGTCGGCGGGCCCGGACGCGGAGCTCGTGGACGCCCTGCCTTACATCGATGACGACTACGGCGATCCTAGGGTGAAGGGAGAGGTCGACCGGCTCGTGGAGGAGGAGATGCGGAGAAGCGGCAAGAAGCCCGCCGACTTCCTACGAGAGCTTCCGCCTCTCCCGAAACTTAGCTTCGAGGTACCACTCGACGCCGCCTTGGAGGCGGTTGTTTCGCTGTTATGAAGTCTGAATTTTACTGGAGATGTTAGTTTTTTTTTTCAGTGCTTTGCTAATTTCTTTTGAGGTATTGCATGAATAAGGAAGATTCTGTGCCTTTATATCGTAAGATCGTTAGCTTCTTCTTCTTCTTTGATTTCATGGATCTTGTTTGGCCATTAAATGATGAAAAGGAGAGGTTTTCAGGCGGGATGTTCTGGATAAATTATGATTATTTTTTCCGTGTATAGTTAAGAATGAGGGAGATCAACTTATTTATACAAATAATTTATATGTCCTAACAGCAAAAAAAAATAAGAATTATTCTTGTCCTTTGCCATCTATCGTTAGTGTTAGGGTTATCATTGAGGGAAGACAAGGTCAAGTTGGAACGACTGAAAACCTTGTTAGAAAACATGATCTGAATTGAGAGATCTTCATTTGTAAGGCTGGATTTTAGTACGGGTACTGTGGACCTCTCTACAAGAATACTTTGTTTTCTTGAATGAAGAGGATGCCTTAGTTTCTCTCTTAACCCTGCCACTGAGAGAAATGGATCCTTTCTATTCTTTGTTAAATTCCTGTAGGCTGTCGCCACAATATGTTGCAACATCCAACTCATACGATGTTATGCTCATCATGAATCATTTTATGTTGTTGCATGAATCATGTGTTGATGGATGTAATTTCGCTAAAAATATTTGTAAGACAATATTGAAGTTTCTCCAAAAAGAATAAAAAACAAAGCCCTTTAAATTTAAACAGTATAAAATCGGGAACTTATCTGCAATATGTTCTTGTTTCTAGTTGTTAATTGAAATGGTCATATTGTTTATGCAAGAAACTTTTTAAGGGGAAGAATCCACTGAAGTCATACCAGTTAAAGTTATATGCTATAAAGCTATTCTTAATGCCTGGAATCCATTTTGTGTGAGTGAGCATATCGCTGTTTTCATAACTTCTCAGAAAGCTGGCTTTTAATAGCTGGTTTAAAGGCTTCCTTGTTGGTTGTACAAATTTCCCATCAATTCTTAAGGCTCTTTTGCTTTAACACAACGTTTTTCATCTACATGTTTGTACAAAATAAATGAAGTATTTTAATCTGAAAATTGCTCTGCCTGCTACTGCAAATTTCGACACTGCTTAGTGGCAGCATACAGAATATGGATCACAGCTTCCTAAAGAGTTAATTTACTTATTAACATACTTTCAGAAAGGATCTCACACTCCTCATGTGCACTGTCAATATCACCTTGTGATTCTCTTGTTTCATTTTTTCCAGCAGTTTAAATGATTTTCCTTTGCTTTTTTCTTCATGTCGGTGAAAGTGAACATAGATTAGGAATTATCTGAGAAAGCTTAGTAAAATTGAATTTTAAATGTAAAATTAGTTTTGATTGTCATTTTTGCAGGATCACCCTATGCTTGCTAGAGAGTATGAACGTGTAAGAGCCGGCAAGCCTCCTGCAACTTTAGAGATGTCCCGCTATGGATTGGAACCTCCTCCAGCAAATAAGCGCAATGATGTTACTGCTTGGAGGTTGGCCCTAAGGAATGCACAAAGCCTTCTACAACATCAAGTTATAAGGCAAGTAGTTATTGAATAAAATGAACACTTGGTTTCTCTCTTGACAGTTCTTGCATTTGTACTGAGTTGTCATTTAACCACTTCCTATTTAGAATGGTTGGGACATGCAGTAAACTTCTATTATATGCAAAAGCAAACAATGTTTGATATGAAAGAGGAATAACTATCAGAATATGCTTCCTGTTGGTGAACTTATGTGCCATGGCTGATGAGTTAGCACGGCCTGGTCCCCGGGTCGATGTCGGGAGTCTTTGGTCGGCTGAGCTGGTTGCCGAGGTTGGTCGAGCCCTTGTGATGGGGTGTCGGCGTCGGGGTGTTGATCAATGTCTCTCGGTCTGGACGCCAGTTAGTGGCTCGTCGTCTGGACGCTGGTCGACGACTCCACGGTCGGAATGCTCGTGGCTCGAGGGTGGCCGCTTTCCTGCAAGAATGGCCTTCGTCGGGTGATTGGCGACTGTGGCCCCTCCGATGAGCAAGTCAGTGGTGGGTTGATCTGTTTTTTGCCTCCCCCCTGGGTCGGATGCCGGCCAGGGGTTTTTAAACTACTGTACGATGGTAGGTCGTACGCGGGTTTGGCGTGGTGATTGATCCTCGAGAGGTGAGATGGTACCTTCGTGTGGCCGCCGTCCCGGGGCGCGAGGAACGGTGCCATGCGGCGCCATCCCGGGCTTTCTGGGACGGGACGTACCGAGCAACGCCTTGGAACGGACTCTGGCTCAGCGCGTGGGGGTGCTCCTCTTGCTGACATGGCTGTAGCGTGGCATGGCGTCGATCGTGACGTGGCCTGGACCCAAAATATACCTTATCACTTCCATTATTTGAATGTTGTAAAGACAATGACATTTATGATGTGGCTATGTTGATACTATTAACTCGTATTATGGTTGGGACCATATGCCAATGATCGAAGTAGACCCCAAGGTTCAAACTGACCTTAAATAGTCACAATCACCCCTGAAATGGGAACGCATTGAACCATAAGAGACAGTTCGATAGCATGAACTTTGCAACTTGCAGCAATTACCAATAATTATAAGTTGAATAATTGTTGCAATGCCACAAATGATAAGCTTCAACTTTGATTGTTTGGTTACACGTTTAGGAATTGGAAATTGTAATTTCGTAGGACTTTTGTTATCTTTGAGAATGAGATGTGATACTTCACTAGTCCTACGTAAGCAAGTAATAGAAACAAGAATAACTTTTGTATCAACGATTTCAATAGGCGCTCGGGCACTCGCCTAGGTGCTCGGGCGAGGCGAGGCTCGAGCGCCTCGCTTCAAAGAGGCGCTACCTAGGTGCTCGCCCGAGCCCAGGCGTCGAGCGCTTCCTGCGAGTGCCCGGGTTAACCAGGCGACCGAACCAGTGTTTTACGTTTGGTTCGGTGTCCGGTGCTTCAGTTAGTTCGATTGAACCAACTAAAGTATCGATATCAGCCTCCCAACATTCCTCTCGTGACTTCCCCAACCCTAACCCTGCTCGCGATTCTACCGTTGACATTTCCTCTCTACTATCGCTGCCTCTCTCTGCTATTATTGCCTGTCTTTGTTGTCGCTACTCTCCGCTGCCGTTGCCACTGTCACTGCTCGTCGTCACTGCTGCCATTGTCACTATCGTCGCTCCAACTCTAGCTCCCGCTCCTGCTACCGCTGCTGCTTCTCTCAGTCAGCAGCCTCAATCTTACTCTTACACCGTTGTCGTTGCTAGCTGCTACCGCTATCGCTGCCGCTGCCACTATCGTCGCTCCCGTTGCCATTGCCACTACTATTACTCTTACTCCCTCTACTCACATTGACTCGATAGTATACTGTTAACAGTATATTAACAATATACTGTTAACTGTATACTAGTAACAATATTTTTTTATTTATTAGATTAATAATATATTATTTTGATTTTAATACTGTCAATTTTTATTTATTTGAAATTATTGTTATTGTTGTGAATTTTGAGATTTTTTGTTAATGTGATATTGTGATTCTGTAAGATTTTTTAATTTAATATCATATTTTTATTTAAATAATTATATTTATTAATTATTTTTTATATTTTTATATTTTAGCGTCTCATTTCGCTGGGGCAAGCACCCTTGGCGCCTTTGGCGTCTAACGCTTTTTAGATCATTGTTTTGTATAATATTCGAGAGCCTAGTACAAATTTGGCTCATGTTAATTTGCCTACTCAATACAAATTGTTAGGTTGCTTGGATTGTGAGAAGTATCAACAAACCATGATTTCCAGGATTACATTCTCAAAAAGTTGATACCCTTCATTAAGGGTGGTAAGACCACTGAGAATAAGGCATCAACAAGCTAATATGTAACCCAACTTTATTCCTTGGAAAGAATTATGGGGTGTGTGTTGCCTTGACAGAAGCATCAATGATTTGAGTAGAGAATCTATGTAACTATTATTACAAAAAAAAGTAATCTAGTACTTGTATTAAGAGTACCTTGTGACATGGATCAAAATGGCTAACCTATTTTATTGCTAGGAGGCCTTCATGTCTTGCATGTTAATCCATTCTTTATGTTTTTTCCTATGTGGGACTCCACAACTTATACTTTCATTCATGGTTCGCATTACTGGTCCATACTAGTATACCAACCAATTATCTGTACAGTGTGTATCGAGTTGTATCGAGCATACCGACATATAGTACATTGGGAATGTATTAATGTATTGCCCATATTGATCCTCTGTTGGACCGGTATGTACCACTCGTACTGAGCAGTAATCTTCGGTACATCAAACCTTGCTTTCACTACTCTCGAGGTTTACTTAACCCATAAGGTATTAGTCATCATGGGAAATCTATTCAACTTGTTTTATACCACTTATTATGATTTTGATGTACCTAGTAACGTAAATATTGTATGCACAAACCTTTTCCAAATGTTCCATAATCCTGAAGTTCGTCATATTAGTTATAGGCAAATCAAGTCCTATACAAGTGCATTAATTCTTTTCTTTTTTTCCCTTAATGATAGACTATTTAGGGAAGTTGCACATCAGGACCCTTGGTACATAAATTTGACTTATTTATAGTATTCCAATGAAAAGTCATGGTTGAATGGGAGATTGCATTACTTTTTGGTTGTCATCAGCTCAGAGAGAATAAATGAGGGCACATATGGCTGTGATCTCAGATTTCTTTGTAATTCAGTTTTTGAGAATGTTAAAAAAAAAAAAAAAAAGAATAGTTCTTTGGTTATTTCCTAGTTGGAAACTTATTTGAAAGCTATCTTGTCGGAATACTTAATACTTTTGCAACAAGACCTCTTGCTACCACTACTACTCTTTGCCTAATGCTTTTGCCACCAACCATCGCTGCCCACCAAGGATGTCTCATTGTTGCCTGTGTTTGCCCACTACCAATGTCACCGACCACCACCTCTACCAATACCCATTGTCTTCTGTAGTGCTATCGGGTGCCATTAATTATTGATCACTGTTCTTTGTGATTTCTGTCATCTTCTTGCTGAGAAGTGACATGGCTTCTGTTTGGCACACCCCACTTTGTCTCTTCCTCTGCTTCAATTAAGGACTGATGGTGTCCACAAGGAGTGAGTACAAGTTGGTAACAACGGGAGACATCTTAAAAAGTTCTTAATTTTATATTTATGAATTGAACTTTTGCATGATTGTTTTCAGAAACTGAAAACAGAAAACTGATTTGTAAAACATTTTCGTTTATTTAAAACCAAGAATACTGTATGTGAGATCACAGTCAAGAAAACCATAAACTTGTATGTTATAGTGATCCAATGCTTATGGCTTGGGTTAAACATTGTGACCCCAGTACATATTAGTCGGCCATTATGTTGAATGATGCGAGGATATTTGTTTTAATAATCTCTCATAAGAAATTATACAGTTCCCTGATGCTCTTTAAAAATAAATATATAAATAAATTGTTTATTGCATACAAATAATGTCTATGCAAGTGTTTTGTTTTGGCAAAATATGATGTATATATATGCATATTGCATTGATTTAACAATCTTTACGGTCCATAGATTCATTAAATCCTCCAATCTGAGATCCTCTGTGATTCGCTAATCAATCTTAAAGTAAACAGCATTTGGAGCGACATTCATGTGACATAAAATTAACGACATAGTTATCATGGTACATAAAAGGCATGATCATGGTTACCTGCTTTTTGTTGCACATTGCAGCCTCCTATTACTCAGTAACCCTTCTACCATTTTACCTTCTAAGATTCAGTTATGTTCAAACATGTGCAATTTATGTTGGGCAAACATGCCTCTAATTTTTATGTATTTTTATTAATTATAAGGATTGAGAATCTGGAAATGTTGTTGAACCATGGTGCTGAGGTCTGGAAGCATCAGAACAGAGAAATGGAGGCGTATTTATCCAGGTAATTATCTTCTAGTCTTTATCATCTTTGTGATTGATAATGAAATTAATTGTGATTTTGTTTCTCGATGTATTTTAAGATGTTCATAAAATTTAAGATATACACTTCTGTAGGTAGGATCTTTGTCCTATACCCACAACGAATGCATGAGTCAGTTTCTAAACTTTGACAGATAAGATCAGCCAGAGTAAGAAATTTGATGACAATAACATGACAAATCTATAAAAGGTTCAGTATCCTTCAGTTTTTATCGTCTGCAATGGGCGTGAAAATATCATTTAAGAAATAACAGTCCATCGATAACTTGGAGGATACAAAGATTGGTCTGAAAACTCATCATGGCCGGGAATCTTAAAGAATATGAGAGTCTTTGTAACTCGTAACCATATGATTATGCGGCATTCTAGAGTGTGGTAATGTTGGAAAACTAAACTATTGATGTGTAATGAGGTTAAGATTTAAAATATGTTGGCGACAACCCATAGAGAACAAAGTCTCTGCATCATCTTTTGTTAAGAACTAAACATAAGGGACTCCTGTCCTGATTGCCTAGAAGTTCATCGGGTTGTTAGAAATGGATCAGCTATGGGGTTGCTTAGTTTTCTTTGTTTTTCTTCATGTTTAGTTTAGTGAGGCCCCTTGGTCACAATATTCATGAATTGCGTGGGTTTCTAAATGTAAAATTATGTGTTAATTCTTTTAAACAGATTTGACTCCGTATATCTTCAGTTTGCTTGTACATGAAATTCTTCATCGCAGCTAACTGAATCTTTCTTCAGATTAGAAGCTACGGCAAGGGAGTATGACAAACTGATAGAAGCGGTAAATCGTGATAGGAAGTTCCAACAGGTAAATGTTTTTTTTTTTCCCCTTCTTCTGAGTCTTTATCGGTGTCACTACTTGTATGATGATTTGTCCATGCATATGCTTTACGCTACGACTAAGACATGCTTGTTGTGATCAGCAAAATACAGGTGGGCAACTTAATATGCTGAATGCACAGTGGAGGGAATTGTGTCAGAAGAACATCGAAATCCAGGCTGCATGTGCAGATCTGCAGAATCATATCGACCAAATCAAGCTAGAGGCAAAAGAGAGGTAACCCTTCTTAAATAAACTCTATTTGTCCTGCATCCCTTGATGTCTCTGATTAGTTTTAGCTAACAGTGGCTTAGATCTGGATATGAAAATGGAAAACTAGCTTGCTGACGTAAGGTACTTTTTGACTTTGTAAGTTGATTTTGTAATGTGCATCAACATTTAGTCAAAGCCTACATTTGCCTTTGAACTGAAGCCAAAAGAAAAAGGAGAGTAATACTTGTGTGCAATTTTTTCTGCAATTGCTGTGCAGGAGGAAGATAGGAGGGGTAAGTCCAAATTTTGCAGACACAAGTATTAAGAGCATGATTGAGTGCAGTCTGCCTACTAATCAATCCTGCAACAAGGTCATTTCTTAAAACCAAAGTTCCACATATGGACTTGGGGGGTTTCTCAAGTTGCATGTCCATTTCCTAATCCTGAAATTTATTCGGTTGTCTTGTATCAAAAATTCTGGACTTCCAAAATATGTTTATGTTTTGCCAGCAAATAGGCTAATGGGACTGCCTGCCATTTTCCATCTTCGCTGTGATTCTTTGCTCGGAAGATATCTTTGATGCATGCATTTTATCGAAAGCCTGTGGACTGACTGACTAATATATATATTATCGAAAGCTTTGATGCATTTTATCGATAGCTTCTTTTAAAATTGTCAGGCATTTGTGATCGACTAATATATTAAATTAATCAAAAAAAATCTTCATGTCTTTTATTATTATTATTATTCGACTGATCTCCAAACGTACGGTGGGATCACTTCAAAAATGAATCTGCCTCTGATCTTTGGGAAGATTTCTTTTTCTTCCCCACGATTTTGACTTGAGAAGGAATTATCTGTGTTATTACGAGACTAGACTCGGTTATGCACGAACAATCACGTTTTATTTCGCTCTAAAAACTGATATTGGCACATTTGCTCGTTCTTATCATCAGATACATCAACTAAACCCAAACCAATATTTGATTTGGACCTTTATATGAGATATCATTTGGCTCATAAGGTTTCGATACTGCATGACACTTTTGTGTTTTCACTCAAAAATAAATTTTCATTGCATTAAATAACACACATAATTGATGACGTTTTCTATCCAAATTTTTTAGCAGATAAAACAAACTCTATGAACTAAAAGACGGCACAATCTCTATTGAAAATGGTGAAAGCAAATTCCAGGTCAAAGAAAGGTGTTTCTAACAAGAGTTTCATCCACAAAAATCCAATTCAACAAAGCAAATGGAAAATTTTTTTAATTGCACGAGACAGGAATAACAAAGAGAGAACCCATCCAAGCGGAACATTAACCGTCATTGTGTCCCTCCCTCTAATGTGCTGATGCCGTGAACGATGCACACTGCTGCTTTTGAGCGACCCCCCCATGCTTTGTTTACTGTCGAAATAATTTGAAGTCAGCACACATTGTTGACTTCTTTTCATGGAAAGGAGATTTCTCATTTGCAAGAGGAAAATATAGAAGGCTTCCTATGGCAAGAAACTTAGGAACGCTTTATGTTGACAATTAATATTGTCGGTGCTTACATACACACATGCTCATCAACGAACTAAGAAAAGGTAGTAGTAGTAGTCATTACCTTGCTGGCGATGTTGCTGGAGAGCCAATCAAGCCCCTCGTACAAACCCTCACCAGATGTAGCACAAGTGCTCTGTATGTACCTGAGCATAGTAATCGCAAGAAACCAGTCATGAGCGTTGGAGGCCTTAAATATATCAAATCAATTGTCTATCAGATCTACCGAAAGAGCATAGAAAATCTTCGTGGGACGGTAATATCTGAATACACAGTTCAATATGTCAAATTAAGAAAGAAAACTAGCAACTATTTTATTTACGTTTGATCGACTTGGTTTTCTTCCAAATAATCAAGACACCATTTTAAACAAGCATACGCTCAACTGATCTCCTCATTATATATACCACCTTAGTTACCATCAATAGATTCCACCACACCTGCTATGAACTAGTTTCAAGGAACAGATTGTAATTTACTTTTTACTATGGCAGGTAATGAGCTAAAACCATTAGCTTATCAAGTGATAAATATATTACCAGTGTCGCTGACGCAAGGAATGCAGACCAAGCTTATCAGTGATTTCAGCAGCATTCATTGCATTTGGAAGGTCTTGTTTGTTCGCAAACACAAGCAAGACAGCATCCCGTAGCTCATCCTAGCAGTACCAGAACAGTTATCAAGAACAACAATGAAACTGTAAATGATGGTAGTATAATGATGCTTTCTTATAATAATAAAGTAGACAGTTGAAATGCTTTAAATGTCACACTTACTAAATGTTTGATGAAAGGGTTCCAGATGCCATTTAAACACAAAAAGTTGATATCACCAAAAATGCTTTAAATTTCACATTTACTAAACAATCGATGAAAGGATTCCAAATGTCATTTAAATACAAAAAGTTGATACCACCAAACTTCACACTAGGCATTACGATCCAATAATACTATCTGATTGTATCAAAACCATGAACATGATGTTAGAACAGATGTTCCATGACAACAACAACATCATGTGTTCATGTATCAATCTCTGAATTAGCACGAGCAAGATAAATTATAAGTTAAAAATGTGATTGTAAGCACAATATATTGTGGTCGAAATATTCACTGTGTCCTGTTTCAATGGAGGCCTGACCAACACATTTTTCAGTTGCAGTGGGTAAGTTTTCCAAATTTTGTTTTTGGAAATATTTTAAATTCATAACAATCAATAAAATTAGATAATTTGAGAAAAATAAGAAGGTTAAGGAGGAAAAAGAAAAAGAAAGGGGGCTTCACGACTTGAAATAATACAAGATGCAATTACATGACCTCCTAAAATCAAAGAGAATAAATAAAGCAATCAGAAATTCAACTTTCATTAGCAAAAAAAATATAAATGTAAATATAAGTATTCAAAATTAGTACCATAGAAAAAAAGATGAAAAAATTAGTATATAGGAGATCAAGAAGAAAATTACAGAGAAATGTCATGTCTTGTATGTGAAACCTATTTAGCTTATGCTAAAAGGAAGCCTCTCCATCCATTGTAGAATACAAGGTGAAGGAATCAGGTGGGCTCACATTCAATGATTGAATCAGTTGCTTAAAAGATTCATCTGATATTTCTTTTAATCTGATGAACCTTTTTTCCTCCAATTCTAATCCATTTTTGTTACCTCCAGGATAATGAAACAAGATTGTTAAACATATATATATATATATATATATATATATATATATATATATATATATATATATATATTTGGATCAAGTTTTGAATCGAAGGAAATTATATGAGAAATATAATTACATTAAATTTAATAAGTTAATAACACCACCACCAAATTGGTTATATGTAGAATCACAGTCTCTTTATCCAAAACGTGCAAGATAAGTTTCATGGAAGTGTATGAACAAGGAAGTTGAGGACACGAAAGTTAGCTTCATTTCTGAGAATAATTTGTCAAAATTTATTGGATGGAATCTCCTAGAGCCATATGGTAAACCTAAATTGTAAAGAATTACATGTTCTTGCTGCCAAGTAGACAATGTATTTCTACCCCAACTAGACTTTCCAGGAGCACCTATGCAAGAATGAAGTTGACATTAAATCTTTTGATAGATAAGTATTATCGTTAAAAGAGGTTACCTCATTTAACATCCTGTGGAGCTCATCCCTTGCCTCAACAATACGATCTCGATCATTGCTGTCAACAACAAAGATAAGGCCTTGCGTATTCTGAAAGTAATGCCTCCACAGAGGTCTGATCTGTTCTTGCAAACAAGATCACCATTACACAAGCAGTGAGAAACACGGCAAACTAGTTAAACAACCAACAGACTCATCAACTCTTACGATCCATTCACATAGTTGCATGGATAATGAAAAGTTGTCTAACATAATTACAGCAGTACCTTGTCCTGACCACCAACATCCCACACGGTGAAGCTAATGTTTTTGTACTCGACAGTTTCCACATTGAATCCTGCAATAAATTCCACCATAATTACACTACAATGACATGATTTTCAAGACACAAGCATATACATTTCATCCACTACAAACACCAATAATTACTTAAATTATTCATCTTTCTTAAGTATAAAAAACAAGTTTCCACATTGGTAGGGTAAAAGTCTTCATACCGCTAAATCACCCTGATCCTCCACATTAATCATGATCACTGGAAGCCTTAGGGTTATTGGAAGCATTGCCATACTTTAAAGAGAAAGAGAAGTAAAACATTAAAATAACGAGATATTCCACATCCATTTCCTACAGTTCGCCTAATTGAACAAAGAACTTTTGTCTTGGAACTGTTAAAACAAATGTCAAAATCAAATTGTATGTTTCAGCCTGGTAATAGATAAACGAATAAATAGAAGATCCATAGAAAACGTAAAAATCAGCAGTGCCTTTTCTAGGTGCCAATCCCCTCACGGAGAGAATGTGCCACTACGGTTTGTTCAATCGATTCTTCGTGTAGGCCTTTCTCGAAAAGAAAGCTCATTTCGAAGGGAGCGATAAGAAAACGCTATCATGAGTTCGTGTTAGAGATCTCTGCCCACACGCCCACCAATTAAATCTTTCTACATCACGAACTCACCCAAATAGGTAAATTAATGCATGATATCTATTTAAATAGAGGAGCCAATTCAAACAAATCGAGCAGAACAAACAAGAAACATCAGGTTTCAGGATATCAACGTCGAGAAGAGGAAAGCTCGTTTAAGAACACGAACAACACTCACCAATGGTGGGAATGGTGGTGACGATCTCTCCGAGCTTTAGCTTGTAGAGGATGGTCGTCTTACCGGCGGCATCAAGCCCTACCATCAGGATCCTCATCTCTTTCTTCGCAAACAGGCGGCTGAACAGCTTCGCGAAGCTGAGCCCCATCGTTCCCTTTCGCTACAACAAGAATCACACGGACGGATCAAAGATCTAACACAAAATTCCGCCGATCTAAAGCAGAAACAAACATGACCCCGATCAGAAACCGACAAAAAGAGAGAACAAGATCGCCGATCTCCGTGATCTAAAACAACGGCATGCGATATAAAGCAACGACAAACGGAACTCCAAGACCGAGGAGAAGTCGTGGAGAGGAGGAGGAGGAGGAGGAGGAGGAGGAATGGATTAACCTCGAGATCGTGAAGGCGTCGAGAGCCGAATCGGGGCGCGAGACTGCTCTGCTTCTTCGCCTCTTGCGGACGGAAAGAGAAGGCGGACCCGAAAAGGAATTAATAAGAGGAAATAAGAAAATTTCGGTTCCGCAGGGAGACGAAGTCAACTAACGTCACGTGGCTGCCAGCTGATGCTTGTTACAGCAGTAGGTATAACGCTTTTGAGGTTTGTAACAGTCCGATATATACACATATATAATATAATTGACGCTGATATAACAGTTGTAACTTAGTATATCGGTCCACTGTGATGGATGACCGATATCTTATTCCTAGTTATGCTACTACATCTTAATCATATCACTAACCTTGCATAAAGGAATAAAAGAAATAATCTAATTTACAATTTATCCTTTTAAATATGAGTTTAGCATATCTATCAATAAAAAAAGAAAGCTTCAAATTATATATATATATATATATGACTGTCAGAATGATGAATTGATTGTTGTGATGATACAATGATAAAGAATATGAAGTATTTTCCTATGAATTCTTTTTTTCTGCATAATTTGAATATATATATATTATTTGTGTGTCTAAACATCGGGGATGTAGCTCAAATGGTAGAGCGCTCGCTTTGCATGCGAGAGGTACAGGGTTCGATCCCCTGCATCTCCAAATATAACATAAATTTTTCCTTTTTCATTGACTCTGATGGGTTATTTTTTTATTCCATATGAATATATGCATCTTCAAATTAGATTGTTTTTTTTTTTCTGTCTCTGATGGCTTAGTTTTTGTTTGTTACAGACAAAACAATTTATTTGCCTCATTTACTTGATTCTCAGTTTTTATTTATTACATTTATCTTACATTTCATGGATTTCTTCCTGCATCTCCAAATTTAAAGTTCAATATATATTTTCTGTTTCTGTTCACTCTGATGGCTTATGTTTTATTTCTTATACATATGGAAAACAATTTATTTTGTTTTGCCTGATTCTGAGAAATTTAATTTTACATACATCTTCAGATTAGATTTTTTTTTTCTCTGCTGGATTACTTTTTATTTGTTATATATTGCAATACAATTTATGAGTTTTGCTTGATTCTCAGCTTTTTTTTATTCATTATATTTATTTCACATTCCAAGCATTTCTTCCTGCAGAAGTAGTCTTCTTTTGGTTTGATATACAGTCCAAATAAGTTAGCAATCCTTGTTCAAGCTGTGGATTTCTTTTGATTAGATGATGAAACATCAACATCTTTCAGTGGGATCAATCTCATTGCATTATTTCCTTCCTCAAGGAATCAAACAAGAGGAACAAAACTGTCATAAACAACACATCAAACTGATGTTTATGCACCAGCTGATATCAGGGTCCTCCACTGCTGTTTTGTTAATAAACATAACTAGACATTGGCCAAAGCTTATGTGCTACCCAAAATGAAAATGAAATCTAAGCTGCTACTGTGGCCTGCATGTTTCTCATCACTATCCTCCTGTTATCTCTCTCACTTGTCCATCATGACTATATATTTTGATAAGATGAAACATCAACATCTGTCAGTGGGATCAAGCTCATTGCATTATCTCCTACCTCAAGGAATCAAACAAAAGGAACAAAGCTGTCATAGACAGCACATTAAACTGATGTCTGTGCAACAGCTGATATGAGGGTCCTCCAAAGCTGTTCTGTTAGTATCAAAACTAGAAATTGTACAAAGCTTATCTGCAACCCAAAATGATAATGAAATCTAAGCTGCTACTGTGGCCTGCATGATTCTTATCTCAATCCTCCTGTTCTCTCTCATTTGTTCCTCTCCAGGTTGATGGAAAGCTGTAGGGGAGCCATTCATGGATGCAAAATTCACCAAGTGATCTGCTTTACCACACTGTTTCATCTTCTCCACTGGTGAACTTGACAGAGCTTTTGTTAGTGCTTGAATTCACTGAATCAGTTGTCTAGGAATTGCTTAAATTTGCTAAACCATGCAAAGAACAAGATAGCAGCTTGATGGAAAGCTGTAGGTTAGCCATTTATTGATGCAAAATTCCCCAAGTGATCTTCTCTGCCACACCGTCTCATGTTCTCGACTGCTGAAGTTGATTGAGCTTTTTATCAGTACATGAATTCACTGAGTCATTTGTCTAAGAATTGCTTAAATTGCCAAACCATGCAAAAAACAAGATACGAGCTTGATGGAAAGCTGCAAGGGAGCCAATTATCGATGCAAAGTTCTCCAAGTGATTTGCTCTGCTACACTGTTTCGTGTCATCAACTACTGGATTGACTGAGCTTTTATTACTACATAAGTTCACTGAATCAGTTGTCTAAGAATTTCTTAAACTGCCAAACCATGTCAATAACAAGATACCAAGATGATCTCTTCAAACCCATTCACCCCTCCTTAAAAGCTTCGTCGAAATCAGAAACATGTTCAGTAATTCTAGATGAACCTTTGCATTGATATGTATCTTTGCTGTGAAATTACGACATTATCATGATGAAGATTGCAAACTGAATTTCTAGAGTGCTACAGAAATCCAAATGTCTTCATGTAGGAACGAATTGCAACACAAGAAGTGGAATAATGAAAAAATCACAGCTCAATGGATGAAGCAGAAAGGAAAAAAGATTGGTTCTAACAAAATGGAAATACTTCAAAAATGACAAAACTGCTGTGTTTTCTATTACGAAAAACAGATGCACAATGGGCTGAAATGTTGTTTTCTGATAATATGTGGCATCCCCAAAATGAAGCCAAAAAGAACATGAAGAAAAATAACACAACTAGTGTACTGCTTAGATAGTATTATCATGAGCATAATAGACATTCTCAAGAAAGAAAGCTCAGAAGATGCTCTTTTGCAGCCACTTGCATTCGAGGTATCATCCATAAAGCCAAGTAGATCTATTTGTGTACAATAACTTGTAATAAAGCCAGGCATCCTTACTGTACAGAGATCAACAAAAAAAAATTTATAGCTAGTGCAACTAGTGAGATCTCATTTCTGTAGAAATGGCACTCTACAACTGGTTTCATGTAAACGAGCAGTACAAGCTGTAGTAGGAAAACTGACCCGAGAGGCAGAATTGAGCTAGAATCCATTCATCTCCAAGAGGTAAGTTCGGTTTTTCACCAATGCCTTGACTGTATCCTGGAGTGGATCATCAAATGCCCGACAAATAAAGGCCTCGGCTTCCTTTCTGCTATAATGGCCACCGCTGGTGCCCTCTCCGGCGGGCTTGATAGCCACTAGTGTAGCTCCTTGCATTCCCATTCCATCGGGCAGCTCCAAGAATGGAGCATATCTGAGCTTCATGTATGATGCTGGCACCTGAGTCCTATTTGATGATGCTGACATTGCCAATGGTTTCTCCCTGAACTCCTTCAGCTGCTCCACTCCCATGGTCAATGTCCCCTGGCCATCAGCATCTGTCAAGACCAAGCTGCTCAGCGTTGGGTGTTCCTCGATGATTTGACGGAGAAGATAATGCCTCGTCGATGCAGCAATCAAAGAGCTGATAGTCCAGACGACGCGCAATTTTAGCCCTCCATTCGTATAGAACGACTCGGGTATGCTTCCATTGTCTTCCATTCCCCCCTCTAAATTGGCCGAAGCAGGTCTATAGTCCATCATGGTTCCACCCAGTATCACACAGTTCTGAAGGGTGCTTCCAAACTCTGCTCTCCATTTCAAGAAGACTCCATCCTCGGTCTTGACATCACCAGCAGGGAGCTCCATCCTTAGGTTGCGAACATGGGTGAAATTCTTGAGGACTTGCCGAGGGGAGTGATGGGAGAGCTGTGGCAGAAGGGGCTTATTCCAACCATGAACGTTCTGAAGGTAGTGTAAGGGTTGGAGGATGGCAAAAAGAATGAGCTTTAAAAGATGGGCAAAGAGGGTTCTTGGTTTGGGGAGGGAGAGGTCTAAGGCGTCGAAGGAGTCACCATCGATGGACACTACACGATCAATCTTAACATACACATTGTGGACAAGAGGGACGAGGGCATTGAAGCGCTTGGACACGGCTGAGCAGCGACCAAGGGACCGGACATCGGCGAGCTTGTTGAAGATGAGCAGCACCAGTGAGTCCGGAATCCGGTCGAAATGGTCCTGGTGGAGGGAGGGATCGGCGTGGATTCTGGATTTGGTTTGCGTTCTCTCTAGTTGAGCAATCAAACACATTGTTCCGACACCAAAACCAAATGCCAAGATTACAGTAACGACGAAAGCAAGATGGGTTCTTCACCACGCCAAAAGAAAGAATGCCGCAACCACGAAGCTGAAACGCCTCAAGCTCGTCAATTCAATGGTCTGCAAGAACAAGGTTTCCACCATTACAATCAATTTCAACCAGGAAAGGGAAAAGGCAACATTTTGCCAAAGGAAACCCTTTTCAGGTTCAATGATCTACCAAAAGAATTCCAAATTGAATTGCATTCAAGACTTTCCGATCAAAAACGTAACTCTAGAAAACAAGTCATTACACTAGTAGCGATTCTTTGAAGAAAAGCCGAATCGACCAATATCAGACACCTACCCAAAACCAGTTTGGGACAACAGAAGAGACGGAAGAAAAATAGCTTAACATTGAGCACGTCAAACAGTATTTACCCCCAAAATCGCCCACTTTTGCACCTCTGAAGCTCGATATGCGTTCAAAACCCAATCTTTGGCCCAAACCCACGTACACAAAGATGCGGAACCACTCCTCTCCTGCACCTCCCTGGGGTCTCGATTCGCTCGAACGAGACCAATTCTCCACCTGAACGGAGACCAGCCGAAGCGAAACGAAGAGCAACAGCAACGAATTTGCAGATTCCTGCGTGGAAATTCATCGAATGGAGCAGGGCGTTGGGAGGAGGAAGTGCTCCACATTTATTGACCTCGCCGCAGCTCATCAAGACGCCATTTTTAGATACGCCAGTGGTTCCCCGGTAAAATTAAGTGCACCAGCATCTGGTAGAACCCGCTTTTTGCACCCTCTCATCGCTGTAATTTCAGGGTGTGGAATTTGTGGCGTGTGTCAGTGGGTGCACTGATGACTCCTTTTCAATACCAAGAAATTAATGTTGAATATTGAATGCAAGTACTGTTAACTTGATTTGCATTTATTGTGTTCAATGGATTAGCTTCTTTCTTATACTCCTATGAAACTTATACATTTATATCTTCTGCAAGGTCAAAGATTTCATGCCAACATTTAATTATATTGCTATTTCCTGAAATGATGGATTGCCATATTTATCATTTTAAATTTGATTTTAACATATATGCATGCATATATTAAATAGAGATGTTAAATTCTTATTACATTGATACTCTTTCAATATTTTTAATAATAATTATGATACTGAGAATAGTATAGCATTTTAGGTATTTTAATTATTAATATATTTCTAATTTTGAACTCATTATTGATATTATTAATATTAGTACCCTCAGTTTTTTTTATGAATGTGAATATTTATATATATATGTATATGATCTTATTTTTGAAGAAAAAAGTATATTATATTAAAAATTGCAAGGACAAATATACTATCTTACATATATGCTAAGCTGCATTTCCATCTAAACATTATTGAAAGTGAAACTATATATTTTTGCCTGAAAACATATGTAAATTTTAATGAAAAAGGAAACAGGGTACAAATTTTAAGGATCCCTTATATCAATAATTGAAGAAAATTAATTGAATGATTAGACATTTGCATTTCTGTATCTTGTAGGTGGCTTCTGTCCAAAACACAAACACACAATGGTTCATGTCAGTTCTCCAGTTGATGTTGAATGATGATCTAACATGAGTATCTGTGGTCACCAGTCCTTTAAAGAAATCCTCATGCTAAGTGAGTGAATGGGATTATGGTAATGATCGAGTTACACAATTTGCTTGTGGTACACTTAAACTTTTTTTGTTGACATCATGTTATGAGCAGATACTTTTTTCATTCCTTTTTTGAAATGAAAAAATTGTGCCTTAAGTTTTGCATGAATCCACATCTGAATTTGAGAAGACCAAACTGAAATACAGCTTCTCTCCATTGATGTGAGGTGAGCTTTTGATGTCTTTGAGGCTTAATTAACCCCAGGTTTGAATCAAATGCCATTGGAAAGTTGAGGCACTAACTAGACAACCATGGAGGATGAGATCTCATAGCTCCCTCTTTGAGTTAAATACCAAGATTTTGCATATTATGTCTGCCAACAGTAATGACAGAAATATTTGTGCCTTGTTTCAGTGCTTGAAAACCACTTGGTTGCAGATGAACAAGGCAAACCATCATCTTCCAAGCACTTGTGTTTCTGGTGCAACCACTTTACTCTGCATTGTTCTTGGCACAGTAATGAAGGTTCACAAGTAGATTGCTAGTGATCCCCACAAGGTTGCTAGTGAAGCTTCACCTGCAAATTGGCCAAAAGTCCTAGAAAGCGGTTGCGGCACGACATCGATCAACTACCATCCAGATCAGCAAGTTAGGCTGGGCTTGTCAGAGCATGTCAGATACCGCAAAGTCGCCTTGCGGTCTGAACATGCTCTTGTCTACAGATTTCCAAGAGTTAGAGAAAGATTCTCATCAGATGCTGATACCTGAACAACTCAGTTCAGCAATGTGGCTTCTTTTCTGATACATATGGACCACTGTCAGTGCCACAGCATTGTGGTGTCCTACTCAAGCATTTGGGTTGTCTCTGAACTTTCTTTCACTTGAGGAAAAGGAAGCTCACGAACTGGTTGTTGGTGTTCTCTCAGCAGCAATGGTTGCTTACAGGAGCCATGGTGAAAAAGAGTGATCTTTGTAAGAATATATCAATCCATCAGAAACAAGAAGGGCAAGTTTCAGGGATGGCAACAAGTATTTGGTCAATGTACCATAACAAGTTAGCATAAGTTTGGCTTACAGTTCCTTCTTCCTGATCAAGTTTACAGGTTTTGCAGGATCCACTGTTGTTTCATCTCCTAAAAAAAATTACTGCTAAGATACTTAATTCAGAACTTCTTACTGGTCAGATGTTGTTTATTCGATATGCTTTCTTCATTATAGTCCAATAAAAATGTTCTTTTAATTGAAATTTATCTGATTCTATTAACATCAAGCACTGAAAGTAAATCCTGGATTTCTCATTCCAAAACAGAGCCAGTCACAGCAGGCAGCCTCAAAAAGACGACTGGTGATGCCCGGAAGTTGCCTGAGATTGTTGCCGAAGCAGGAAAGGAAGCTACAGAAACATGCAAGAGATTGTAATTCTCCATTATCGGCTGCTGTTTCTTGAACCTCCACGATGTGATCCATCTGCAACCTTCGCCCTCTTGTTCCTTCATCACTAGATCGTTAATTTGCGATATGCTGACCGAACGAACTATGAATCTGAAGCTTGGGTATGTTCTGAGGCAATGAAGCTATCAGCATATCTAAGCTGGTCGGTCGTGGGAATTTTGGGAGGACTGTCAAGCCTCTACAGTAGTCCAGCTCTAGTGTCTGCAACGAAGGCAGACATGGAATGGTCCTCAGCTCGTCGCAACCTCCGATTGCAAGTTGACGAAGGCAAGGGAATCCACCGTCCTCCACATCAGTCCACTTCTCCAGCTCAGGCATTGTCCGGAGTTCCAGTGTCTCCAGGCATGGAAATGCCTCGAGTGCCATACTGTTACTGCAACTCGCCAGCTCTCTTCTTGCGCTCCAATGGATCATCTTCCGTGTTCTGATCTTGCGCAGTGGCTTCTTCTTCACTGGAATCGCCACAGTCGGCCTTGCTGTAATCAATGGAGCTGCTAAACCATTCTAGAGTCAGCTTCTCCAGGTGCGCTTTGCTCACCGAGTTGGCTGCCTTGGCATCATCAACACAAACAACAGGCTTCAATCCTAATATACGGAGCTCACCTCTGAGGTTAGCGAGGTTCCCCAGCTCTCTAATCACATAATGTTCTCTGTCTTTGCCGACGTAGAACGGCGACAACGTTTGGAGATTGCTCAGTCTCCCAATGTTCTCTGACGCGAGCCTCGTCCAGATTGTACACTAACCATCACGTGGAGACTGTTGGACACCAAGGGAGGCTGTGGGCCCAAATAGTCCAAGATTTGTGGGCCCAAACAAGGGTTTACTTCGCCTTGAGCGCGATTCGAACCGCTGTCGCGCCTGTTTCCATTCGCGGCCTGTTCACCTCTTTCGTCTCCGTCTGTCGATCCATCGCCAAAACCCTAGCTATGACCCTCCGATCGAAGCCCGAGATCCTTCTCCCAGATCGAGCGGCAGTCGCAAACCATGGGTTCCGGTGATCGATCTTGCATTCTCCCTTTTGATTTTTGTTCTGATCTCTCCTTGTCTCGTTGTACCCGCGGCTTCTATTTACCTCCGTAATTTCATTTTAGATGATCCTGTTGGATTGTGTAGATACTGATATGAGGGACGGTGGGTTCGAGTACTCCGACGACGAGCCGGAGGAACAGCATGTCGATATTGAGAACTAGTTCTACGATTCCGAAGGTGATCTGGTCTGATCTTTCGTTTACCATTTTGCAACGGAACTGCAAATTATTCACATTGTTATTCTATATACTGGTTGGTGTAACAGTTTTCTGTTGTCATAGAACAGTAGTCACTGATTCTACACCGAACTGTGGATACCTCACATTATCATCCCTCACATTGTTACTTACTTTAAATGTTACTTATTTTTTTTATTTCACATTGTTATTTACCTTTAATTGTGGAATCACTTGCTGATTTTGCTGAGATTATTGTGTATGGAACCTGAGAAATCTGACTGGTGTAACCTTCTCTACTTTCGGATGACTGCCCTATAATAGAAATATGCCATTAGTTTGCTCTTGTATACGTATGAAACATTGGTCATTTTTATTGTTTCCTCGATGAGACAGCAAAGGAGCATCCACCTATAAGTAGTTGTATGACAGCATTTTTCTCTGCTCAATATATATATAGAACACGAGGTTACTAGTAATTGATAATTCGATGTCACATGTCATCTCAATTGTAAATTGATACATAGATGCTCTGCATTAAACCCATTGTCACGAACGGTCATCGCGCACTCGCAAGACCTCCGTTCAATGAACCGTTCGTCGCTCACACCTACATGTACAGCTGCTTGACAGCATGTTTTGTCTTGGTTTTGGGTCATTTTGCTTGTAAAAATGTAAGTTCGAACAATCTGCAGTGTTACAAAGCGATCGCTCATCGAACCGAGCAAAACAGCCCCAAAACAGCCCAAAATAGCTCCGTTTTCGTGTGCCGCAGGCTGATTTCTAGAATCTGCCTCCGCTCACCAAAACGTCAGCCATCTCAGCCCCTTGGAACCCCTCGGGTGGCACAGGACTAGATGGGGCTTCGGTATAGTACCGGGCTGTCACGGACTTAGCTGGTTTTGCCTAAGTCGTGCGGCACCCTTGCGTGTCCGTCCGCAAAGGTCAGCCTCCCCGAAGCCCCCCATTGTCCCTTAGGACCACCAAAAGAGAGAACGAGTTAGAGAGAACGCCTCAATCGGGATCCACAAGCAAACATCTTCGAAAAACACTTCATAGACAATGTCAAATTACAAACAGACTTTACAAGCTCTGAACAGTGGCACAACAAAGGGTAAAATGGTCCATTACAGATCGAAAATCTCTCGCACGTGTCCACATAACACAACCTTTATTTACAAGCCTAAAGAGACCACCAACCCAACTAAAATGGGACTATTAAGCCTTCGGCTGCCCCTTTACATGTTGTACAAGGCATGAACATGCCAAAAGACACGGACATACATAAGCATTACATCAAACACCTTGTTTAGAAGTTTGTCCGTGACATTCACCCCCACTTATTCCTTCGACGTCCTCGTTGAAGCCTTTGTCGACACTGCAACTCCTCGCCTTTGCTGAGTCTTCAATCTTCTGCTCCAGCTACAATGCGCCTCTTGGCTCCTTGCTGCTCTCCGATGCTGTTTTTGAGTAGTCGAACCTTTGATCCGCCATGCTGCTTCAACTCACCAATGACTCTGACTCTGGTGTGGGGTTGGCTGAGTTGTGTTGATCCTTGTTGATTCCTGCGGATCCCCCAAATGAAGGAAAAGACCATCCTTACTGCGCCAGTCTCTCAAATGCCTCATGCTGCTTGAACTGAGTGGATGCTTGTTAGAGCTTTAACGAGCATCATCTCGCAAACTTCTGAAGTTTTGGGTCCTTCATCCACAAAATTTGCTCATTGACTCTTCTTTCACTTAGTTGTCACATCCAAGTAGGTTCGCGTCACTTCCGCTTTCGATTGGCATTTCGTTGGGAAATGAAGCGGACAATCTACTCTCAGTAGCACTGATCACCATCGGTGAGGATTTGACAACTATTGTCTTCCATTATCTTCGAAGGGTCTTTGAACTTGTGCAGAGCTCCTCTGCTGGATAGATAAGAGAATTGGGGTACTCGGTTTCGCCCATTCTCTTAAGAGTTGAGAAGGCAAAGGTTACTTGACTTCGCCCGCCTCCTCGAGGTTGTACTCTATGCATCGAGCTGGTTACTGGCCTTCGCCTGCTCTTTGCTCACACTTCTGAAGCACTTGAAGTGTTTGCACTCCTTGCGTTGAGTTAGTTACTGTGATTCACCTTCTCAATGCCATTGAACTTCTGGAATGCAGGAAGTTTTCACCCCGACTTGGAGTAATTCTCTCATAGGTTTGGTCGCCTCTGGGATTGTACCGTCTTCTCCATCAACCCTACCGCCTACTCCACTGAGTAGCAAAGGTACAGCACCGCGTACTGCCTGCTTCGTTCCTTGGTTATGCACTCTTGCATGACCCGAAGTCCTTCACTTTCGGCTATCTTGATGAGAAGCACATTGACACCGGTCTTACGAAGTTCTTCGGCCTCTGCCCTTCAGCCTTGTCTCGGTACTTGGAGATTGCCTCTGCATTCTCCACCTCCTCAGCCCCTTTCACGACCAAGCGCTCTCCCTCCATGAGAGCAAGGGATCAATGACTTTCACGGAAGTCCCGCCTCTGCGGTACCATGGCGCTGCCATGCCCATGGCCCTACTATCCGTCGCCTCGCATCTGCATCCCTTTTCTTCACGATCAGTAGATATGTCTCCGTGGCACTCCTCTGAGTCCACCTCCATTCTAACTGATGCTTGATTTTGGGTAGCTAAGTCCCTCTGGACTCGTCGTCGCTTCCTCGCCCCTTTCGACCCCCTGCTTCAACACCTCTGTGTTCTCCAAGCAGTCCGTTTGGTCGATGGAAAGACAGACTGCAACTCCCATGCATGGCCTCTGCCATCACGTTGTAGGGTTTGCACCGATTCTGTTCTCCTTAGCTTCCTTGGTAGCAACGTTCGCTTACTCGACCTTGTCCTCTGACTTGTCGGGCTCCCTTAAGCGAATATGAGCTCTGGAGCAGTCCAACTCTCCAGCTACTTCGATCATACCTCTGCATGATCAAGTCCCTCCCATGGGACTCACTGGTACTTGCATTCGAACTTTTCCCTTAGTGGAACACAGCCCCCATATGCTGATGACCAAGGTTTTCATCCGATGCAAAATTCGATGCACGCCCGGAAGACCCGCCTCTGCGGTACCTTGGCCTTCACTCCTTGAATCCATAGCCCTTCTTGCCGTCGTGTTGTTCACCGAAGTGGAGCTTCCAATAGCTCCCGATCATACCTCCATATGATCTAGTCCCTCCCGGGACTGAGTCGTGTGTATCGCATTGCCACGAACTGTTCCACCACGATCCGCTGCACCATGTCGCCTCCTGGTGACATCTCCATTGCATTCTGATCCTTGTGGAATAAACTCGAATTGTTAACCCTCCATGTGTGGCCTCTGCCAATACATCGCAGGGTCTCCTCCACCTTCGATTTTGTTCGCTCCTTTGGCAAACGACCTTCATCCACCCACTCTTGGGTCACACCTAGATGAAGCACCGCTTTAGGATAGTCCGTCGCATAGTAGCTCCCGAAGTCCACCGACTTCACTGTAATTTGTGCACCATTGTCTGGATCCTGGGCCTCTGCCCCTACCAGCACAATCTCCGCTGCACACTGCTTCCTTAATGACAACTTGAATGGCAACACTATGGCATATTCTTCAAGAGTACCCGCCTCTATGTCCTCTTGCCCCGTGCTAAGGCCTTCTGAACCCAACTTCGCCTCCGCAAATTGAGTCGCCTTAGTTCCTCCATCAAATGCTCCTCCGAGATAAGGTGCATGTGCCCAGAAGCTCCCTTCGTCTTTGGCACCATGCAAGATGAGTCCGCTCCGTTAGAAAGAAGGACCCATGGAACAACATGATCCTACTTTTGCCTCTGCAAGAGTTCATGTCCTTGACCTCTGTCTAAGAAAAGCACTGTGCCTCTGCTCCATGTTCCAACTTCTATGCTGGCTCCCTTCATGCGGCTTGGGTACTTCGCCAAGTTACACCCAAGTTGCTCCGCTCCTCGTTTTTGCATTGAGTCGATGGTGGCCCTCGCGCCCACCATTCCACGGGTCAGCCCTCCCTTGAGTCCAATCTCCACATCGACTCCAAGTGTGCCTTCATTTAAGTTGCTTTGGGTCGCTCCCCCACTTGATCTCGCAATGCATCCACCAATGCATTCTCTCAAGCGAGATCATGCGACGACTCCTCGCTGCTTGCTCAGTCCATCGAGCTTCGTGGAGTTGTTGTTTGTTGAGGTACTCCTCCTCAACATGTGAGGTCTGTCTCACATGATTCTCCCTCTGGAGAGCCGGGACTTATCCCTCCTGGATAACTATCCCGTTGGAGCAATATCTCTCTTCGTTTGGGAGACCACCATCCCCTTGGACTACTCCGATCTGTTGAACAAACTGTGCATTGTTCTGCCTCCTGCAAACGCACTTGCTAGATTGCGACTCCCCGTCAATACAGCCCCCGCTGCACCCCTCAAGGCCTAGCAACATGCTGAACTCGTTGCACACTTCAGCCTCCTACGGACGTATCCTTCACATGCCGAAGAGAAAGTTTCAATGCTCCATGGCACCGAATTTCGGTCGCCTTGGGATGGCCGCGAACATTCCATCGTCCGCATACAAGCCTATGTATGAGTACCAAATTCTTCGAGTTAGCAATTCCCCTCACCTCTGTGAGCTTTGCATAACTCTTTTGGTCGTTGAGCAACTCATTCCACCTTGGATGGTCTCATCCTTTACCAAGCGCCTCGCTTGCCTTGAGCACCATCAAGTATAGTTGTCAACGTTGAGCCGTAGCTCAAACTCAGCCATCCCAACCTTTGTGCGCTCCACATTCTTCCAATCTTGTCTGTTCTCATGGTGCCTCTTGCGCGAAGGGTTGGCCATTCCTCTGAATGCCAATCTCAGAAGCCCGCTCCTCTGAGCGACTCCTTTTCCCTACATCTCCATGCTCGTTTTCCCCCAAACGGTCGCGCGTGTGCTGACTGCCCTCAACGCAGCCCCGCTAGGTCCCCCACGTTTGCATGCTAAGTGTTTCTATGAGTGCTTGTCTCGCTCTGATACCATCTGTCACGGACTTAGCTGGTTTTGCCTAAGTCGTGCGGCACCCTTGCTTGTCCGTCCGCAAAGGTCAGCCTCCCTGAAGCCCCCCATTGTCCCTTAGGACCACCAAAAGAGAGAACGGGTTAGAGAGAACGCCTCAATCGGGATCCACAAGCAAACATCTCCGAAAAACACTTTATAGACAATGCAAATTACAAACAGACTTTACAAGCTCTGAACAGTGGCACAACAAAGGGTAAAATGGTCCATTACAGATCGAAAATCTCTCGCACGTATCCACATGACACAACCATTATTTACAAGCCTAAAGAGGCCACCAACCCAACTAAAATGGGACTATTAAGCCTTCGGCTGCCCCTTTACATGTTGTACAAGGCATGAACATGCCAAAAGACACGGACATACATAAGCATTACATCAAACACCTTGTTTAGAAGTTTGTCCGTGATAGGGCGTTGAACACTCCTTCGTAAGTTCGTACGTTGCCTTGACGGGAACTTGTTGTCGCGCCCGGGACTCGGTGAGCAATTGTTTGTGGGCTTGCAGTTGTTCGTTCAACCTTCTAAAGCCCTTGTTTTCCTCCTCTCTCTTTTCTCTTGTGCACGCAAGGTGCTCGCTGAATTGCTTGTAAAGCTTCCCCTTTTCACGAGACTTCGGGACTTGTCCGTCGCTCGTTCTTTCGAACTAATCAACTTTCTCTTTTACAGGTCCTTCGGGACGTGCGAGAGGTTGCAAGTGGGCTGATCTTTGCGGAGCAATATCGCAAGGGCGAAGCGCGACTTAGGCAACACAAGCTAAGTTCGCGTCTTGGCCGCAAGGGTGCCTCATGCCTTAGGCAATTCCAGCTAAGGCCGTGACATTGTGGTATCAGAGCGGGCAAGCACTTCGAGCGAGCAGCGAAGGAACTTCGCAACTTCGCCATGGCAAAGCATCGTGGCGAATCGAGCAAGACGGGGCAAGCCAGACCCTTTCCCCAAGTAGCCGCAGGTGGGCTGCATGTGCACACTCGCTCTCATGCTGTTGGAGCCGCTCAAGAGGAGCGCGGTAGTGAACATGATGAGCGAGAAGTTGGCTACTCTCCGCAAGCGGAGGAGGCGTAATCTGGAGCGTCAACTAGGAAAAAGAGTCACAAGGAGAGACTCACAATGGCGGAAACCCGTCTAGATGTTCTTGAAGCGAGCGTGGAGGAACTCTACTATGGCCAACAAAGGCTTGTTGGGGTAGAGAGCTCGCAAGAGGAAGCGGAGTCCAGGATCGATAAGGTCGAGGCCCTAGTTGACCGACTGTCAGATGACACCAAAGACTCCGTGCAACACCTGCAGGAAGTTGTGGCGGAACTCACTTCAAGGGTGACTATGCTCACTAGAGCACTAAATGATAGAGGAAGCAACACCCGCGTTGCACCACCACAAAATTTGAGGGCACCCGAGCCTCATGGATATGGAGGGGCCAGAGATGCCAAAGAGCTCGAGAACTTTCTGTTCGACATGGAATAATACTTTCGAGCTACGAGGCCCGATTCTGAAGATACCAAAGTTTCTATAGCAACAATGTATCTGAACGGAGATGTGAAACTTTGGTGGCGAACCCGTTGGGAGGAGATCCAACAACGTCAGTGTCGGGTTGACACATGGGAGGACTTGAAGCGGGAGTTGAGAACTCAGTTCCTACCGGAGAACACAGAGTTCGTCGCAAGAAGGAAGTTGAGACAACTCCGCCAGAGTACCACCATCCGAGACTATGTGAAACAATTTTCTGCACTAATGCTGGACATACAAGACATGTCCGAGAAGGACAAGTTGTTCAGCTTCCTCGATGGTTTGAAGCCATGGGCTCAACAGGAACTAAATCGAAGGAATGTTACCGATGTGGTCGGGGCAATTGCTACTGCAGAAAGGCTTACCGACTTTGTTTCCTCCGAAGACCCAGGGAGAAGGAAACAATCTTCAGGCAATCGCCCTCCAAAACATTCTCGAGGGAAGGAGCTCGGGGGCGAACAAAAGAAGAAGAGTTCCCACAAAGGGCCAAACCCGAAAGGCAAGGTCTCAAAACCTGGAGGATGCTTCTTGTGCGAAGGACCGCACACGGTGAGGGAGTGCCCACAAAAACAGGCACTCAATGCTTTGACGGCTTCCATCCACCCCCCCCCCCCCCCCCCCCCGATAGGACAAGGGCAAAGTTGTTGCTCTTAGTTCGAGCAGTTCTGAATCCAGCAGCGACGACGAAGAGTCGCAAGGACCCCGGATGGGAGCAATGCGTTTGTTAAACGCCATGCGGGGTCAAGTGGGGGAGAACATGAAGACAAAGCTACAACAAGCAGGAAGTAGTGAGCTGATGTGTGTGGACATCAAGTTAAATGGCCAAACGACCCGTGCAATGGTGGACACGGGCGCTACCCATAACTTCATAGCCGATCGAGAAGCACAGCGACTTGGGTTGATCTTGGAGAAGAGCCCAAGCCGAATGAAGGCGGTGAACTCGGAGGCCAGGCGAATCTCTGGGTTGGCGAAGGGAGTTCCCATCAAAATCGGGACATGGAGCGGGAACACCAACATGATGACAGTGCCACTGGATGACTTCCAAGTGATTCTTGGAATGGAGTTTATGCACGCGGCGAAGTTGGTGCCAATGTCATTCTTGAACTCCCTGTGTATGATGGGAGGTGACGACCCTTGCGTGGTTCCTGTCTCTCGGAGAGGAACCAAGGAGCACCAACACATATCGGCATTACAACTGAAGAAATGGGTGTGAAAAGGTGAATTAACATTCGTGGCTGCTATGAAGCTAGAGCCACTCGATGAGAAGGCTATTCAAGAACCTGCTGTGGTGGCAAACGTCCTGAAAGAGTTCAATGATGTTATGCCACCCGAGTTGCCGAAGACTCTTCCACCACGCAGAGGCGTGGATCACAGCATCGAGCTGGAGCCAGGAGTGAAACCTCCAACGAGACCACCCTACCGCATGTCCCCGCTAGAGTTGGCAGAACTCAGAAAGCAATTAGGTGAACTACTAAGCGGTGGTCTCATCCGCAGCTCTAAAGCACTTTTCGGAGCTCCAGTTCTCTTCCAGAAGAAACAAGATGGGAGCCTCTGACTATGCGTCGATTACCGAACAAAGTGACAGTGAAGAACAAGTATCCCATCCCGCTCATCGCGGACTTGTTCGACCAGTTGGGCAAAGCTAAGTATTTCTCGAAACTCGACCTTCGGTCGGGGTATTGGCAGGTGCGCATTGCTGAAGGCGACGAAGCGAAGACTACCTGTATGACCAGGCCACGTTTTGCACTCTCATGAACCAACTATTCAAGGAGTATTTGGACAAGTTCGTGGTCGTCTACTTAGACGATATCGTCGTATACAGCCAAACGCTCGAGGAGCATGTTCAGCACCTTCGAACAATTTTCAAAGTTCTCAGGGAGAAAACTTTGTTCGTAAAAAGGGAGAAATGCTACTTCGCCCAAACGGAGATCTTATTCTTGAGGCATCGAATCGGGGATGGTTTCATTCGCATGGACAAATCAAAAGTGCAAGCAGTTGCGGAATGACAAACTCCAAAGAAGGTGCCAGAGTTGAGATCCTTCCTTGGTTTCGTCAACTACTATCGACGCTTCATAGCGGGGTACTCGAAGCGTGCAACTCCACTGACGGAGTTACTGAAGGAGCAGCCTTGGAAGTGGTCTAACAAATATGAAATAACATTCCAAGATCTGAAGGCTACTGTTATGGAAGAACCAGTGCTCAAATTGCTAGACTATGGGGAGCTTATTGAAGTCCATACAGATGCCTCGAACTTCGCTATTGGGGGAGTACTCATGCAGGAGGGTCATCCGGTGGCCTACGAGAGCCGCAAGCTCAACGAGATCGAGCGGCGGTATCCAGTGCATGAGAAGGAGATGACAGTGGTGATCCACTATCTACGAGTTTGGCGACACTACCTTCTCGGATCGCGATTTGTGCTGAGGACAGACAACATCGCTCTGAGCTTTTTTCAAATACAGAAAAAACTTTCCCCAAAACAAGCACGATGGCAGGACTTCTTGGCTGAATTTGATATGGCAATGGAGTATAAACCTGGGAAGGCAAATGTCGTGGCCGATGCATTGAGTCGGAAAGTGGAGCGCGTGAATGCCGCACAATTGGAGGGCGGAGGCCAAGCAAGTCAATTGCACTCCAATTTCCTTTCCAGGATCAGGGATGGACTGTATAGTGACCCCCAAGCAATTATCCTGATGCAGCTCATCAAAGAAGGCAAAGCACGACGATTTTGGGTCCAGGAGGGACTCGTTTACACAAAAGGGAATAGGGTTTATGTTCCCCGAGTGGACAATTTGAGGCATGAACTCTTAAGAGAGTGTCACGATTCCCTTTGGGCTGGACACCCAGGCATTCACAGAACGTTGGCTCTCGTGGAGAGGGCCTTCTACTGGCCGAAGATGGGGACTGATGTGGAGGAATATGTTCGAACATGCCTTACTTGCCAACAAGACAAGGTGGAGCAGCGGAAGCCGGTGGGACTTTTGGAGCCGTTGCTCGTACCAGAAAGACCGTGGGAGAGCATTTCCTTGGATTTCATATCAAGCTTGCCACTTGTAGGGAGACTCGGATCGATACTCGTGGTGGTCGATCGGTTTTCAAAGTATGCAACTTTCATTGCTGCTCCCCTACACTGTTCAGCAGAAGAGGCGGCCAAGCTGATGATGAAGGATGTGGTGAAGTATTGGGGAGTCCCGCACAATATCATTAGTGATCGAGACGCTCGGTTCCTGGGACGATTCCGGATCGAGCTATTCAAATTGTTGAGGTCAAATTTATACTTCTCCATAAGCCTCCACCCCCAGACGGATGGCCAGACTGAAAGGATAAACTTGTTCCTGGAGCAATATCTTCGGCACTACGTGAGTGCCAACCAACGAGATTGGGTGAAGCTGTTGGACATTACCCAATTCTCCTACAACTTGCAGCGGAGCTCTACATCCAACAAGAGCCCCTTCGAGATCATTATAGGACAACAACCGTCGACTCCGCACACCATGGCAATTGGGTATATTGCGAGCAGTCCGTCAGCCTACCACTTCGCAAAGGAGTGGCACCGAAATGTAGATATTGCGCGGACTTACTTGGAGAATGTGGCAAAAAAGATGAAGAAGTGGGCAGACTTGGGAAGGCGACCACAAGAGTTCAAGGTCGGCGATTTGGTGTTGGTAAAGCTCCAACCAGCATCACTCCAATTCTTTAGGAACAAAATCCATAAAGGATTGGTGCGCAAGTATGAAGGGCCCTTCCTAATTATCAGCAGGGTAGGCAACGTCTCCTACAAGTTACAGCTGCCGGCGTGGTTCAAAATTCACAACGTTCTTCACGACAGCAACCTAAAAGCCTACCACTCGGATCCGCAAGATGCTTCCCGAGGTGTTCCAACTCGGCTACCTCCCACCACTGCCTCCTACGAGAAGCGAGTAGAAACTGTTCTGGCGGACCGTAAGATAAAGTTACCCAATGGAGCTGAGCAGATAGAGTACTTGGTGAAGTGGCGAAAGCTTCCCCGAACTGAAGCCAGTTGGGAGCCTGAAGACGCCCTACGACATGAAGAAGTAATCATCAACAACTACCAACAAGCGTCGACGAGGGCGTCGACAGTTTAAGTGGGGGAGAATGTCACGAACGGTCATCGCGCACTCGCAAGACCTCCGTTCAACGAACCGTTCGTCGCTCACACCTACATGTACAATTGCTTGACAGCATGTTTTGTCTTGGTTTTGGGTCATTTTGCTTGTAAAAATATAAGTTCGAACAAGCTGCAGCATTACAAAGCGGCCGCTCACCGAACCGAGCAAAACAACCCCAAAACAGCTCCGTTTTCGTGTGCCGCAGTGTCACGGACAAACTTCTAAACAAGGTGTTTGATGTAATGCTTATATCTGTCCGTGTCTGTTGGCATGTTCATGCCTTGTACAGCATGTAAAGGGGCGGCCGAAGGCTTAATAGTCCTATTTTAGTTGGGTTGGTGGCCTCTTTAGGCTTGTAAATAAAGGTTGTGTCATGTGGACACGTGTGAGAGATTTTCGGTCTGTAATGGATCATTTTACCCTTTGTTGTGCCACTGTTCAGAGCTTGTAAAGTCTGTTTGTAATTTGCATTGTCTATGAAGTGTTTTTCGGACATGTTTGCTTGTGGATCCCGATTGAGGCGTTCTCTTTAACCCGTTCTCTCTTTTGTTGGTCCTAAGGGACAATGGGAGGCATCGGGGAGGCTGACCTTTGCGGACGGACGCGCGAGGGTGCCGCACGACTTAGGTAAAACCAGCTAAGTCCGTGTCATATGGTATCAGAGCGGGACAAGCACTCATAGAAACACTTGACATGCAAACGTGGGGGACCTAGCGGGGCTGCGTTGAGGGCAGTCAGCATACGCGCGATCGTTTGAGGGAAAACGGGCATGGAGATGTAGGGAAAAGAGTCGCTCAGAGGAGCGGGCATCTGAGATTGGCATTCAGAGGAATGGCCAACCCTTCACACAAGAGGCACCACGAGAACAGGCAAGCTTGGAAGAATTTGGAGCGCACAAAGGTTGGGATGGCTGAGTTTGAGCTACGGCTCAACGCTGACAACTATACTTGATGGTGCTCTAGGCAAGCGAGGCGCTTGGCAAGAATGAGACCATGCAAGGTGGAATGAGTTGCTCAACGACCAAAAGAGTTATGCAAAGCTCACAGAGGTGAGGGGAATTGCTAACTCGAAGAATTTGGTACTCATGCATGGGCTTGTATGCGGACGACGGAATGTTCGTGGCCATCCCAAGGCGATCGAAACTCGGTGCCATGGAGCATTGAAACTTTCTCTTCGGCATGTGAAGGATACGTCCGTCGGAGGCTAAAGTGTGCAACGAGTTCAGCATGTTGCTAGGCCTTGAGGGGTGTAGCGGGGGCTGTATTGACATGGAGTCGCAATCTAGCAAGTGCGTTTGCAGGAGGCAGAACAGTGCACAGTTTGTTCAGCAGATCGGAGTAGTCCAAGGGGATGGTGGTCTCCGAAACGAAGAGAGATGTTGCTCCAACGGGATAGTTATCCAGGAGGGATAAGTCCCGGCTCTCCAGAGGGAGAATCATGTGAGACGTACCTCACATGTTGAGGAGGAGTACCTCAACAAACAACAACTCCACGAAGCTCGATGGACTGAGCAAGCGGCGAGGAGTTGTCGCATGATCTCGCTCGAGAGAATGCATTGGTGGATGCATTGCGAGATCAAGTGGGGGAGCGACCTAAAGCAACTTAAATGAAGGCACACTTGGAGTCGATGTGTAAATCGGACTCAAGGGAGGGCTGACCCGTGGAATGGTGGGCACGAGGGCCACCATCGACTCAATGCAAAAACGAGGAGCGGAGCAACTTGGGTGTAACTTGGCGAAGTACCCAAGCCGCATGAAGGGAGCCAGCATAGAAGTTGGAACGTGGAGCAGAGGCACAGTGCTTTCCTTAGACAGAGGTCAAGGACATGAACTCTTGCAGAGGCAATAGTAGGATCATGTTGTTCCATGGGTCCTTCATTCTGACGGAGCAGACTCATCTTGCATGGTGCCAAAGACGAAGGGAGCTTCGGGGCACATGCACCTTATCTCGGAGAAGCATTTGATGGAGGAACTAAGGCAACTCAATTTACGGAGGCGAAGTTGGGTTCAGAAGGCCTTAGCACGGGGCAAGAGGACGCAGAGGCGGGTACTCTTGAAGAATATGCCACAGTGTTGCCATTCGAGTTGCTATGAAGGAAGCGGTGCGCAGCGGAGATTGTGTTGGTAGGGGCAGAGGCCCAGGATCCAGACAATGGTGCACAAATTACAATGAAGTCGGTGGACTTCGGGAGCAACTAGGCGACGGACTGTCCTAGAGCGGTGCTTCATCTAGGTGTGACCCAAGAGTGGGTGGATGAAGGTCGATTGCCAAAGGAGCGAACAAAATCGAAGGTGGAGGAGACCCTGCGATGTATTGGCAGAGGCCACACATGGAGGGTTCACAATTCGAGTTTATTCCACAAGGATCAGAATGCAATAGAGATGTCACCAGGAGGCGACATGGTGCAGCGGATCGTGGTGGAACAGTTCGTGGCAATGCGACACACACGACATAGTCTCGGGAGGGACTAGATCATATGGAGGTATGATCGGGAGCTACTGGGAGCTCCACTTCGGTGAACAACACGACGGCAAGAAGGGCTATGGATTCAAGGAGCGAAGGCCATGGTACCGCAGAGGTGGGTCTTCCGTGCGTGTATCGAATTTTGCATCGGATGAAAACCTTGGTCATCAGCATATGGGGGCTGGGTTCCACCAAGGGAAAAGTTCGAATGCAAGTACCAGTGAGTTCCATGGGAGGAACTTGATCATGCAGAGGTATGATCGAAGCAGCTGGAGAGTTGGACTGCTCCAGAGCTCATATTCGCTTAAGGGAGCCCGGCAAGTCAGAGGACAAGGTCGAGTAAGCGAACGTTGCTACCAAGGAAGCTAAGGAGAACAGAATCAGTGCAAACCCTACAACGTGATGGCAGAGGCCATGCATGGGAATTGCAGTCTGTCTTTCCATCGACCAAATGGACTGCTTGGAGAACACAGAGGTGTTGAAGCAGGGGGTCGAAAGGGGCGAGGAAGCAACGACGAGTCCAGAGGGACTTAGCTACCCAAAATCAAGCATCAGTCAGAATGGAGTTGGACTCAGAGGAGTGCCACGGAGACATATCTACTGATCGTGAAGAAAAGGGATGCAGATGCGAGGCGACGGATAGTAGGGCCATAGGCATGGCAGCGCCATGGTACTGCAGAGGCGGGACATCCGTGAAAGTCATTGATCCCTTGCTCTCACGGAGGGAGAGCGCTTGGTCGTGAAAGGGGCCGAGGAGGTGGAGCATGCAGAAGCAATCTCCAAGTACCGAGACAAGGCTGAAGGGCAGAGGCTAAGAAACTTCGTAAGACCGGTGTCAACAAGTTTCTCATCAAGATAGCCGTAAGTGAAGGACTTCGGGTCATGCAAGAGTGCACGACCAAGGAACGAAGCAGGCGGTACGCGGTGCTGTACCTTTGCTACTCAGTGGAGTAGGCGGCAGGGTTGATGGAGAAGACGATACAATCCCAGAGGCGACCTCATCTATCAGAGAATTACTCCAAGTTGGGGTGAAAACTTCCTGCATTCCAGAAGTTCAATGGCATTGAGAAGGTGAATCACAGTAGCTAACTCAACGCAAGGAGTGCAAACACTTCAAGTGCTTCAGAAGTGTGAGCAAAGAGCAGGCGAAGGCCAGTAACCAGCTCGATGCGTGAAGTACAACCTCGAGGAGGCGGGCGAAGTCAAGTAACCTTTGCCTTCTCAACTCTTAAGAGAATGGGCGAAACCGAGTACCCCAGTTCTCTTATTTATCCAGCAGAGGAGCTCTGCACAAGTTCAAAGACCCTTCGAAGATAATGGAAGACAATAGTTGTCAAATCCTCACCAACGGTGATCAGTGCTACTGAGAGTAGATTTTCCGCTTCATTTCCCAACGAAATGCCAATCGAAAACGGAAGTGATGCGAACCTACTTGGATGTGACAACTAACTGAAAGAAGAGTCAATGAGCAGATTTTGTGGAGGAATGACCCAAAACTTCAGAAGTTTGCGAGGCAATGCTCGTTAAAGCTCCAACAAGCATCCACCCAGTTCAAGCAGCATGTGAAAATTTTGAGAAACTGGCGCAGTAAGAATGGTCTTTTCCTTCATTTGGTGGATCCGCAGGAATCAACGAGGATTAATACAACTCAGCCAACCCCGCACCAGAGTCAGAGTCATTGGCGAGTTGAAGCAGCATGGCGGATCAAAGGTTCGACTACTCAAAAAAAAAAAAAAAAACAACAGCGGAAAGCAGCTGGGAGCCAGGAGGCGCATTGTAGCTGGAGCAGAAGATTGAAGACTCAGCAAAGGCGAAGAGTTGCAGTGTTCACAAAGGCTTCGACGAGGACGTCGAAGGGATAAGTGGGGGAGAATGTCACGGACAAACTTTTAAACAAGGTGTTTGATGTAATGCTTATATATGTCCGTGTCTGTTGGCATGTTCATGCCTTGTACAGCATGTAAAGGGGCGACCGAAAGCTTAATAGTCCCATTTTAGTTGGGTTGGTGGCCTCTTTAGGCTTGTAAATAAAGGTTGTGTCATGTGGACACGTGTGAGAGATTTTCGGTCTGTAATGGACCATTTTACCCTTTGCTGTGCCACTGTTCAGAGCTTGTAAAGTCTGTTTGTAATTTGCATTGTCTATGAAGTGTTTTTCGGACATGTTTGCTTGTGGATCCCGATTGAGGCGTTCTCTTTAACCCGTTCTCTCTTTTGTTGGTCCTAAGGGACAATGGGAGGCTTCGGGGAGGCTGACCTTTGCGGACGGACGCGCGAGGGTGCCGCACGACTTATGTAAAACCAGCTAAGTCCGTGTCAGCAGGCTGATTTCTGGAATCTGCCTCCGCTCACCAAAATGTCAGCCATCTCGGACCCTTGGAACCCCCGGGGTGGCACAGGGCTGGATGGGGCTTCGGTATAGTACCGGGTGTTGAACACTCCTTCGCAAGTTCACACGTTGCCTTAACGGGAACTTGTTGTCGCGCCCGGGACACGGTGAGCAGTTGTTTGTGGGCTTGCAGCTGTTTGTTCAACCTTCTAAAGTCATTGTTTTCCTCCTCTCTCTTTCTCTTGTGCACGCAAGATGCTCGCTAAATTGCTTGTAAAGCTTCCCCTTTTCACGAGACTTTGGGACTTGTCCGTCGCTCGTTCTTTCGAACTAATCAACTTTCTCTTTTACAGGTCCTTCGGGACCTGCGAGAGGTTGCTAGTGGGCTGATCTTTGCGGAGCAATATCGCAAGGGCGAAGCGCGACTTAGGCAACGCAAGCTAAGTTCGCGTCTTGGCCACAAGGGTGCCTCACGCCTTAGGCAAATCCAGCTAAGACCGTGACACCATGGCACAGGTTCACATTTCATTTTAAGGAATTTATAAGAGATTCATAAGAAATATTTAAATTGGTTTGGTTACGAGAAACATATTTATTCTAAGATTACAAGAAGCATATTTGTCCATCATCTTTGTTTTCAGAAACAACTTAACACAAAACCAGGGTTGAATTATCATCTTAGTTACCATTTCCAAAAGATTTTGTTGCATTTTTTTGTTTGTAAGATTTAGAAAAATGTTGATATATAATCTGTGTTTGCTAAAGTTAAAATGATGAAAGTTGGATGAGTTCTTCCAATTGGTAGTTTTAATTTATTACACCGTGTGGGAATTTATGTGATTTTCTGAGACTATTTGATATTAAACTACTGCTTCTTGGTTGTCATCCTCAAAAATAAGTTGTTCTTAAGCCTTGATTTGTTTTCTTTTTCATCATGGATTAAAAGCTTAAAAACATGCACTTAAGTTTTTTTTTATTGGTTGGGCAAGTATATAGATATGATGGCATATCGAAAATCAGCTCTTACTCATAACTACTGTGAAAAATGTATAAATTACAATGTGAATTTTATTTCGGATTTTATAAATCTGAAATTTTGTCTTCCGCAGGCATATTGCTAGGTCAGAAAGTGATGAACCCTTGAGTTAGCCCCCATGGGCCGCATTGCTGCTTGAGTCAAACAGGTAAGCTGTAGCATTGTTTCTTATTTCAATGGATGAGCTTTTCGAATTATCATACCTTGGATAATAGCCTCTGCTGCATGGGTATAACTGCTTACATTGACACTCCCCAAGAGAGGAGGCTGAGACCGAGGAGGTGTTATTTTTTCGACCAAGGGGGGCTCGAGATGATCTCAGATATTTATCAGAGGTCTCGTATTACAATTCTTATATGTTCATTTTTACTTGCAACCATGATCATCATTGTAGAAGCTGAGTTTGTTGTCATAACTGCGTAGATATTATTGTTGTTATACTGAACTACTAATTTGGTTGTGCACAAAGAATTTTTTGGTGACACTTTTTTGGTCTACGGAACCAGTGCCAAACATCCCAAAGATTCCAAAAATCTTGAGTGGCCACAGATATCTCCACAACCAGGATACGTTCTCTCTGCCTGTGGCATCACCTTTCCTCTCTAAAGATGGAAGGTACCTTTTGTCTGCTACATTACACGCATTTGTGATCAGGAAGCTAATGGCTTTCTTGGAAGATGCTTGCTGTTAGCAAGTGGCACCAAGCATCGAGAATTAGCCTCCACTCATTTGGATCATGGTCCTCCACCATCCTGTGGCTCTCCAACTTTATGAACATGCACGATTAAACCCCACTATGGTTCCTTTGCTTGGTGAAGTCACTTACATGTAAATTTGCTGTCACTCTCATGTTCCCTAAATGGATTGATATCAGCAATTTCTTTAGAACACATTGTATTAGTCAATCCATATCTTATTAAGGCCACTTAACCTTATGAGATTCTACTTTAACCAATAGTGATTCAGTGCTAGATCGTTGCCATCTTTGGAGACCAAGCACAATGATGATGGGTTGTTTGTTTACTGGACTGGTCTCTTGAGTCTGTTGCCCTTTTTTCGGTTTGTCAACCCCGTCTAATGAACCTAAGATTTTGAGAATTAAGATAAGGAAAACCAGTTCACATTTCTATTTAACATTATTGATTCTGACACTATTAGCATCTGAGCAACCAAAGCTTGAACTATGATACTTATGACATGAAATGCAGCCAGTTGTTCTTTCTATGACATGTTTTCCCAATAATCACATATGTACGTATATATCTCATTCTCAAACCTCAAACTTACATTCTGTATCATTTTTCTTATATTTATGACTAATAAAGTTTGTATTTGCATTTCAGAGAACCATAGATGAATGGGATACAAAAAACCCTTTGTTGATTTGTGATGAGCTCATTTGGATCCATGGTGATGCCAAACCAAGCTACCACCACTGCAAATTTTCCTTCGACAAGTAGTACTACTCTACAGTAGATGGGTACTTTCAATGCCTGCTGGTCCTGTCACCTGTGCATTGAAACACCTCCATGCCTTGTCCATGCTTAGTTAGAAGCATGTTATCACAAATCAATTCATAGTTATCTTAACCAGCATGAATGGATCCATGTGCTTATGATCAAATCACATCAAGAAAAGGAACCAAGTGTTTAGTGCAGCAGCTTTGAAAATATCTTGCCCTTTTAACTAAACTATTTGAGCTATGATGAACTTTGAGTTCCACCTTTGCAGATCTACTTCAACAAGCACTATGGAATTTGGCAACCTCCATTACATTATTTTGGTACTCGAGTCTTCCTCTTCCAAATGTATCCAGCTAGCTTAAGTCCTCCCCATCCAGAATCCATCAATGATTTGGTAAGCATAGGCCTAAAAGTCTACCCATTAAATATCATTGCTGCAGATGTCATCGTACTCACTGCCAAAGCCTTTAATAGGTTTCCAGATGACGACAGGCGGAGGAATCCTGCACGCTTCAGATACGCAACCGGTACAGGCATCTTTCAGCCACAGCCGACCGACATCAATGAAAGGGAATGCTGGTGGCTCAGTGAAACACAGGGATTTTTTATGATGGAGTAATAAAAAGGCAAAAAGAGGATGATAATATGAAAAATAATAATAATAATCAGACTCACCATTTTGATGTTGCACATTATTTAAGAAAAAAAATTAATTTGTTGATCTAATTTGATGTTTCCATTATAATATCTTAGTTCTTTTTTGTATCCCCCAAGTACAGAACTAAAATAAAAAAAGTTAACAAGGAAAAAAAATCATAATACAGCTAATCTTTTGGTTGTCTTATAAACTTTTTTTCTTTTGCTTGATAGTTTTCTTTTGATTTACTTATTTTCTTTCTTCATTATAAACAATCAAATAAAAGTAAAATATATTTCAGATGTTGTCCCGCAAACATGTTGATGGTTGCCTTTTTCTTATCTTCTAGTATTACATCACACACCCCATGAGAAGGCAAAACAAGTGAGCTTCCTCTCAACCAATTGCAGTAGCTTTTTCCATGTCCCAAGAATTATCATACACTCTTTGAATCCTCTCTCTCTCTCTCATCATCTCTTTGATCTCAGGTTCTCCTTGGGAATGAGTGAGTGAAAGGGATGGGGAGGACTCTGATGAAGTAACTACATGCTCACCTCCATCTTCCTCTTTTTACATATCTCCATTCTGGAGCTCACTCCTTTAGCTGCTTGACTGCTTCTGCAGCTGATTCACATTGTGTTAAATAATTCATGGCGCTTGGTCTGGCCAAGCTTCTAGCTTTGGTGCTCCCAAGTCTTCTCTCCTCTGGCCTCAAGCTTTAATAGTATTCATGGCGTCAGCATTGCACGGCAACCATTAGCTTCTCGAGCAATTTGGTGTTCTCTTGTATCTTTCTTTGATCCCCCTTAAAAATCTCGTCTTTTCGCCGTTCTGATGCTTTTCTTCCTAGTGTCGTTCTTCCCCTTCGTCCTCCTCCTCTCCAAGTCCCTTCCCCTGGAGCCCCTGCCTCAATGGGCAAGTGAGACGAGACTGGTCTCCATCTTGTTGTTCCAGGAAGTGCTATCTTTTCTGGCGCCTTTGCTCGAGAGGTGTAGACCAGTTCGTGCAGGAAATCTTACCCTCCCATCGTCGTTGATGTCTCCCGGGAAGGGGCGAACCCACAGAGTGGAGAATGTAGAGGAGCTGGCGGAGATGTCGGTCTTGGATTTGCCGGAGCTGGCCTTGGACTGCATTCTCGGGCGGTTGTCGCCTGCCGGATTGTGTAACATGGCAGCTGTCTGTAGCTCGTTGAAAGAGAGGTGCAGGAGTGACCATCTCTGGGAGAAGCACATGAAGGAGAAATGGGGGAGAGTGATCGGCAATGCGGCGCGCAGGGAGTGGAAGTTGTATTTAGCTTCGACAAGGGACTCTGCAGTTGGTGCCGCAGACATCAACAGGAGCAAGAAGTGGAACGGGGTGCTCTCTTGTTTGTGGCCTATTTCTTGGCTCAATTTTAGGATTGACAGTGGCAACAAGCACAAGAGCCCTTTGCCTGATGACTCCATCATGTCTTGGTATCGATCACTCGAGAGCGGCAAATTATGGTTCCCAGCTCAGGTTTACAATCGTGAGGTATTGATCAGGACACATGGGAATTTTGATGTTCATTACTATCTGTTTCCTCATGCTTATACATGGGAATTGTAAATATTTCTCGGTTACATATCATTACCTTGTTATAAGGATAGGTTAAGAAGATTTATGTTACATTTGGATTTCCAAGTTGCTAGTAAACATCAATTGTTTACTGATAATGGGATTACTCTATTAAGAGAAAAGGAATACTCTCCATCCTGTTTCATGTCATGGACTTGATCTTCATGTGTTTCTCAAAAGATTTATGGCTTTTCCTATTTTATCTTAAGTTGCTAAGAAATGTAATGCTTCTTCGCAGCATGGGCATGTCGGGTTTATGTTATCTTGCTATGATGCTGAAGTTAGTTATGACTGCAGCACAGACACTTTTCATGCAAGGTATGCATAGACTGGCCTTACTTAAAATGCAAATTTTGGTTCACTCTTTTTGTTAAAGAGAAATTGTGGCATTTGGTATTCTGCATATTAATGAAAATTATCGATAGGAGAAAATTCATTTTAATTTTCCTTCTTTTACTCGCTAAAAGAAAAAAAGTATGCAGGTATCGGCTTATCATATCTGTTGTCCTGAATTTAGGTACCCACCACATGGACGAAGAATGATGATCATGGAGGAGGGAGTGCAGTGGGACAGGCTAAGAGCACCTCCTGTTAATACTCCTGCTTATGATCTTCATATCTCAGACTGCTTGAGTGATTTACGCGCAGGTGATCATATCGAGATTCAGTGGAGAAGAAACAAGGAGTTCCCTTATGGTGAGTGCTTCAGAAACATTGATCGTTCTTTCCAGTCGAAACACATTTATTTAACTCATCTTCTGATGACAATTTTACTCTGGCGGTCAACTATATTTTCATGTTCCATTTAGTTTGATACAGAATCAGTTTCTGAATGTTAAAAAGTGAAATACAGTGAAGATTTTTAGGTGAGCATGTCAACAATGTCTCCTTGCGTTTTGCAGGCTGGTGGTATGGAGTCATAGGTCACTTGGAATCTTGTGATGGAAATGAGCTCCTCTGCCATTGTCATCTGAGTGGTAAGTGTGCTTAAGCTGTTGTTGTTCAGGAAGATCTTATTACTTCCTAGACTTAGGAGAGGAGCAATGCATCATCCATCCTTGAATCAGAAAAATACTGAACATAGTTCTTGACTTTTCATCAAGACTCTGTAAAAGTTTATGGTGTTAAATTATAAGGCTCTTAGGGTGCTTCTCTCTTGTTGGCATCCTTCACAATACATAATCAACAGTGGTTTCTTGACTGCTTTTTCAAGTCGCATAAGTTTGTCTGAGAGTTTTCTTTTCTATGATTATCTTGATCTTTTTTATTATTTCTTCTTTCTTGAAACACTTCCCTTTTCGAGACCACAGAAATGTCACTAATGCTGATTACATTTCATGAACACAATAACTTTTCTTTCAACAAAAAATGTAAACAAACAAGAACCACAACACACCAATTGTTTGTCCTTAATCGATGTCATATCTGCTTGATGCATCTCAATTAACCATTTTTGTTGTCTGCAAATTTTGTACAAGTTACAAAAACAAGGATATCATGCAAGGCTTCCCATCTTCCAGCAACATAAGCCAAGATATATCACAGTGTTCATCATTCAGACTCTAGCAATTTGTTGGATTGTTTCTATCATGATAGATGATCTATCATTATCCAGCGTGGGACTTGAGAATTATGGTGTGGGTAAATGGCTTTTGTCGGCCAAGTTCTTGAATTTTGTCATTCTAGCTGTCAGCCAACCGAAACAAAAACACGAGAATAGTAATTCTTTAAAATTGACTTATAACATTTTCATAATTTAATTCAAGCCTTGTATATTTTTAACTATTCTTCTTAAATTTCAGATAGTCATGATTTTGCTTACAGTCCTACTGGTAGCTTAAGTTTGATGGATCTTTATTTGACGTTTCAGATACTGTTATCTTAGAATTCAACCAGTACACACCTGGTTCAAGGTGGAGACGAGCATCCATTAACCGAAAGGCTCACAGGGAAGAAGGTAATGAAACAGATGGATTTTATGGGGGAATCAGAAAACTCCAAAGCAAAGATGAAATCTCCAAGTGGAGGCAGCTTTGGCCAAAAGATGTTTTGGTATAGAATTTATCGAGTCCTGCTGAAGTATCGGTTCCTGCGTGCCTAACTCGCAACCAAGAACTCTTATGTCCTGCTCCAGATCTATCAACCACATGAAACTTGTTTGGCATTGAAGTTGTTTCTGAACTCACAATGATGACAGATGAATTAGTAGCCAGATAGGTATATTTTTATTTCGCTGATGGGAATCCACAGCTAATTCATGTAACTCTAGGCGCACATTTTAGAACATAAGCAATTAAATGTAGATTACATAATTAGACTTCATCTTTCTTTTGCCGTTTCATGTAACTCTAGGCGCACATTTTCTTTCTTCTTTTTTTTTTTTTTTTTCGTTTGTGGGGTTGTAGGTGAGTTTGATATTGCAGGTCTCTGTTCCAGCAGCAACTCAACAATCTGTTCATTTCATGGAATACTAAATTCTTTGACTGTTGTTATCACCACTTGAAAGCATGCACTTCCATATATCATTCAAGTAGTTTGTTGAGCTGAACTCCATTTCATGCTTCCTTGATCTGAGAAGAAATGAATTGATTGCTCAATCAACTGTTCCCTACTTTATAATCCCCATCATGAACAAAGCAAGCTAGTTAATTAGGTTTATTACAGATTTCATGCACAATTCTAATTGCAATTTACCTACAGGACAACAAGATTGGAGCCTGGAATGACCTACATTTTGTTCTTGATCCTTTGATGATTGGCAGTCCTTTTCATGCAAGAAACAGTACTGTTCAATGCCAGAAGACGAGTCAAATTTGACAGCTCTAACTTGAGGATAAAGATTGGATAGGTTCAAACGGCTGTTCCAACCCATGTTGGCAAATGATCAGTATTTGAGATGTTTGTAGATAGATCACTTCATTTCTTGTTTTCTTGAAGTGTGACAAAGAACAATGGTTGAACACTGAACAAGAACCTAACCACCACAAAAAAATTCGAAGTTCTTATCATCAAAGTGGTGGACTTGTTCAACACCTCATTAAATTTGATATCAAGATTCCAAATCAAACTATATAATTGCAGTGCTTGTCATCAATGCAAGGAGTCTGTACCTGGAAAACAAAAACAGTTTGACACTAATGATTACAATATCTCTCATCACATGCAACAGTGCAAGAATCTTATTGGGAGTGAAAAGGTAGTATTACAGGTTAGGAACCCCATTAGCAGGCTTCAGTTCCCTTCAACCTTCTACAGTTACTGTTCTTATCTGTACATTCCTCTGGACAACATGAATACACAAGTCACCAAAATGGCTGAATGAAGAGCATCTCAAAAAAGATGACAATTTAAAATGAGGCTACTACAATCTTGGTATCGCTGGCTACTCCCTGATTCGTGCACGCATAAATGGTATTCAGTCTACTTTTCTTCAACTCTTTAAGCAATCAGATGCTGCTGCAAAATATCTCCGTGTTTGATGAATGCCACTAAGCTTTTGGAATTGTGCGGGAAGAGAACCCATGAAGAAGTTTGATGAACCCTAAGAGACTGAGTTTTCCATCGGAATGCCTTATCCAGTCCTGGAGAACAACATGAACTGGCACTGATGGACTAAGCCCGAGTTCCTGGTACAAGTGCACGTCTATCAGCTATAACATGATAGTCGTAAAGAATAATATGAGTCAGTACTTAAATTGTTCGAGAAAATGGTTGTCGATGAATTAGGATTTGGATGCACTATAGGAAACAGAGAGGTGGGCGTTCAATGTGAATAAGGTAGGAGAGATATATATTGGTTATCTTTTGCCAGTAGATTCATACCGAAGCAAGTTCCTCAATCATGATAGGTCTGTTCCCATCCTTCTCAAAGAATTCATAACCATTACGAGCATGCTGCTCCCAGGTATCCAGTACTTCCATCTGATGCACACTTATGGCTGCGGCGGCAAATTCTTCGAAATCTAGTTTTCTATATTGGAGAGCACTCACCTAACACCAAAAGAACAGATGACAGAAGAATTATTAGGCTTGTCACTGTACAAAACAATATTCTTAAGCTAATTGAACTGTCATAGAAAAAATACCACGTTTGCAAAATCTAGAACTCTCGAGTCCTTCATTGTATCTGTTGAGTTTCGTGACAAGGCCTGCAAAATGAAGATAAAAATAAAGATTCATGGTAGAAAAAATTGTGTTCATTTCAAAATGTTGGACTAACCGTCTTTAAGTTTTGAAGAGAGATATAACCACTCTTGTTCGGTCCTAACAAAGCAAACTGTTCTTGAAGGTAATAGAGCTGATCTACTGTCAAGGTCTTGGCAAGAGCCTGTCATATACAAAACAATTTATAGATATAGAGAAAAACAGTTCTTTTTTCGTATACCCTTTAGAATGACAGACAGCAAGATGTGGGACGTAGACAAACACATGGAAACTTCGAGAAAAATAAAAATCATGCATTCCAATATAAGCATAAAGAAATATATTAAAAAGAACATATTGAGGTTTATGTACTATTTGCAAGTGTATGTGTAGTGGGTTTTCTTTTGTGGTATCGAATGATATGCACATTTGAATATTTAGATAGAAAACATTTGGACCAGAATGGTACCGATACAGGTCGACATAATGACACTTGGCATGGGTCTGTATAGCTCAGACCAAACAGAATGAGAGATAATGTAGAGGGAAATGGAAGATAGCTGTCACATGCTAGATCGGAGTAGCGAAAATTGCAGCATCCATGTTCCAATTAGTCTTAGACCGGTCAAATCAAAATTAAATTACATGAACATCAAGATATAAGTTTTAATAAAACAACACAGACATTGTTAGGATGACAATTGTCTCAAGCTTGATTCAGTCCAAAATGTGGTAATTAGCCCAGTGAAAGTTTAAAGCCGTATGGGAAATAAGAATTTTTTATAATATTTTAATACAACAGAAAAAGGGAATCTAGTATGTGATGGAGAATGGAATCAAGGCAATTCTACAAATTAAGGTCATAATGATATTTTGGTTTAAGGTGGAATGAAACTAGTTAAATTATATTAAAAAAAATCTACAGACCACGTGACTCGTATCTTGATCCTGTTATCCTCTAAAGCGCACAAAAATGACTAGTCCTGACAGCTCTCTTGAATACTCACGAAGAACATTCTTATATTCTCATCTAACCTTAAGACATGCAAAAGTAGATGTATCTTTTACCTGTACCATTTTCCAGCACTTAGAATTTGGTCCTGTATCTGGTAACTTGTGTAACTTCATCATAATTAACGGCTTGACAAGCACCTAGGTTCCTACCTATGACAGCATAAATTTGGATCACAAGCATGAGACTTCCACAAATCCAAGGTTTGGTAATGTCAATGTACACAGCTTTAACCTTCCACGTAACATGTAAGAATGTAGTTTCCATAATTGGGTACCCTAGTCAACAGCCTTAACCTTCGCTTTAGATGTAAGTTCCTATCGAAGAGATGGAATTCCAAGATTCACTGACTTGATGAATTCTATGTGTCTATCTTGTTAAGTAGATTTCACTCTAATATATTAAATTTGATAATGACTACAAAAATTCATGGTACTCATAAAGGCTTGCTTCTGAATTGTTCAACACATGGTTCATTTATCTTAATAATATGTAGAAACTATTAAACAAACATTAAGATAGTATTATATAATCGATAGAATATGCAAGATACCTTGCTGGTCCAAAATCTACAATACAAAAGAAAAGTTGTCATTTCAAAATAGCCTCATAGAAATGTTATCAATAAAACCTTAGAAACTAAATGGCAGACAACAACGAACGATAAGCATATAGCAATATAAGGCAGGGAAGATAGAAAGTCAGATCTATTTAGTCATTCTCCTCTAAGAAGAGGGAGCATACCCTTAATGCTGATTTCCTTAGAGAAGAAGAACATATATAAGCCTTTACAAGCTTATAGACTATAATATCCTGAGGAATCTTGACTTCTTCAAAATTCCGTAGCCAAGGATGACCTGAGATCAGTAAATCAGATTTCCAGTTATCGATTGGCTAATTCCATTTTGTTGACCATAATAAGGTAACGAGAAACTCACAAAGGGCCTGTGCAGCAGTCATTCTCTTGCGGTAGTCCTTATTCAGCAACTTTTTAACAAAATCTTTGGCTTGAGATGACAGAGAAGGCCATGGAGCTTCATCAAAAGTTGGTTCTGCCTTCAAAACAGCTCGAAATATACCTGACTCCGTGCGGGCCCAAAAAGGGCGGCTTCCGCAGAGTAAAATATATGCAATTACACCAATACTCCACATGTCTGCCTCTGTTCCATAAGATCTATGAAGAACTTCAGGAGCAACATAATATGCACTTCCAACAATATCATTCAATCTCTCGTCTGTAGTATAAGTGATGTTAACATCATTATTGTGCCGACCAAAAAAAGATAAACATTGAAGAAAAGAATTATCAGCTAGCAAGAATCATTTTATTAGACAAACCTGGCTTAACCAAGTCAGACAAGCCAAAATCTATGGCCTTTAAGGTAGACTTCTCATCCTTTGTTGCAAAAAGAAAATTCTATACCAACCAAATAACATGAGTTACCAAGATAATACGAAGCGAGCTCAAACTCTAAACAATAACAAATACATCACGTAACCGTTCTCTGCATATCTTTCACCACACGAATACGAATATTCTTTAAATTTCAGTTTGATGATAGCAACTACCTCTGGCTTGAGATCTCGGTGAACAACACCTTGAAGATGACAGAAAGCTACGACACTCAAAATCTGAACAATGACAGCTTTTGCATCTTCTTCCGAATACTTCCCACCCCTAAAAATTAAAAAAAGATTATTACTAAACAATAATTTGGTCAGAATATGAGGAAGATATCATCTTATCACCAACATCCTTAGAAAATTGACAGATGCAGTTCTAGGTATAGAGGTACCTCGAGAGAATCCTTTCTAGTAATTCACCACCTTTGCATAACCTGTTTCAAGTAAAGTCAACGTTAGAACATTAGAACATTACATATGTCAAGTCAGCATGCCTAAGTAAACTTTTAATTGCTAAATGATCTAATTATTTATGACAATATAAATATCGCTAGTCTAAGTGATAACTTCTTCACTCATAAAATCTAAAACTATTAGTATTGAACAGTTAAACAAATATCAGGAACAACAAATTAAGTCCTCATAAAACTGCTACCCACATATGTCAAAGAAAAAATTTCAGAAATTTAAAGTGCTCATGAAAATTCATCTTCCTGTGGTTTCCACAACCATATGAACAAATTTGTCGGTAAAACTTCAAAGCAACTTGAAAAGCAGCTTGAACTTACTCCATCACAATATACGCATTATCTTCATCCTCATATGCATCGTAGAACTGAACTAGATTCTTATGTCCCGTGAGAGAACGTAATATTCTCACTTCTCTACGCACATCTTCGATAGCAATAGCAGTTGTCATCTGCAAAGTATTTACAGACTCAGAAAATTTGTGTGTCCTATATATATAAATAAATAAATAATATGTATATATATAAATTCAATGGAAGTTAACATTTATTATATATGAAATAAAAGATGCATGATCACCACAGAGCACAAAACATCATGACATATTACTGTATGGTGGTCTATATATGCTTAAAACAAAAAGAATTAATACTTGGCCATTTAATCTGGTAATCTTCAGAAGTGATGTCCTGATCAGACCCCCATGGCGGGTTGCATTTATTATATATATAAGGTTAGATGGGCTTCATACTAGCAACTCAGGCTTAAGCATTCTGCGTTACCGGACCTATCTAGCCAGGTGATAATAGATAGAAAAAAGAATAATTACATCAAATGATTAATATCATTTAGAAAACCAGAAAATAAATATGATGGTGAGTACAACACTTGCTTTTCATTATACATTGTGACCCCCTAATGATATCACTAAGCATTCATGGGCACCTATTAAAATTGATAGCATGAAGCAAACAAGTGTACAGACATGAATTGCACCAAATGAAAAGAAAAGGATCATATGAATCTAGACAGAATCCATTATCATAGTACAAGAATAAAAATTCAAGCATAGTGCATATCAAAGAAAGTCACAAAACAGAAGCAGCACCTTTATGGGTATTTTACAAAGACAATGACAATATGCTATGAAGTTTACAGGGAACCTTTTGACTTATCTCTACACTTGGAAAAGACAGGAAAAGAAAAATGAAATGGGTCGTGTTGACCTTCACATATCAATCAACCAATAGAAAGTACCATGAAAAGGCATGAAACACATGATGTAAGGGTTATGTGAAACATGGCAAGACATATGATGAACTCTACAAAAACGTCGAGGATACAGAAGGTTTCAAACTAGAAGAGAGGATGATAGACACCCATCAACTATCACAAAACACCAACCTTTGCCTTGGGAATGACCTTGACGGCCACCTCCTCTCCCTTCATGTCTCCCTTCTTCGCCTTAGCAGTGCAAGTGTACCCGAAATGCCCACGCCCAACCTCCTCCCCAAGCTCAAATTTTGAGAAGATCTGCTTCAAGAACCCAAAGTTTTTGTCCAATCCCAGCTCGACCTCGCTCCCCTCGGGGATCGATGCCTCGTTTGGCTTAACCGAACCATGCCTACGAGCTAGCAGAGCCTTGATGTGCTTCGCGGGCGACGGAGGAGGGAACGGCCGCTTGAGGAACCGCAGCGGCGTCGACTTCACGCTCGAATTGGCCGGCGAGTCCTTGTAAGAGCTCGGAAGGGGGCTTGGACTGTAGAAGGGGAACTTTGGCTGCTTCGGGGTCCCCGGAACCGCTGCAGGCACCTCAACGCCGGGGACCGGCGGGATCTCTTCTTGTTGGATTTGAGGGCTTTGGATTTGTTTCCCATGGCAGAGTCCCATGGAGACCAAAACCCAGCAAGAGGAAAAGATCCAAACTTCGAAAAGATCGAACCTCGGATTCGAGTTCCAATTTGAAGATCCAAAGAAACGGAACACCTAAAGGTGGAGAAGAGTCGGAAACTGAAGTATCATCATCACTCAGTAGAACATCTCTTCGGAACAAGAACCAGGAATCCAAGCGCACAAAAGACCATGAACCGTGGTGCGTAAAAGATGACTCTGAACAAATCTAACCCCGACGTGACTGCTAGTGCTAAAGCGAAGAGTGAGATTCAAGCAAAAAAGGATTACCGGAGAAGTAACGTGAGGAGGAGGAGGGGGGGAAAAAAGATCAAATTTTTTAGAGTGCTGAGCAGAAAGGAAGAAATACGAGGAAAAAGATTCGATTTTTAGGATTGGAGAGGAAAAAGGAGGAAACTTTCAAATGTACAAGAGGCAGAAATAAGATTTCAATATCCTCAGGAATTGCAAAGGAGAAAGAAGGCGGAAGATGCCGAACAGAGGGTGGGAGAAGAGGGCAGGAATGGCACAAGAGAGAGAACGCGAGGGGGAAAGGAGGCAAAGGAATCCCCCTGCTTTCGCTTTTTCAGCTCTCCTTTGGGGATGGTGGCATCTGTTCTTTGTCATTAGGAAGGAAATGCCTCATCAAACATTACTAGTGTGGGATTATGTCTCACTCACAGCCTGTCCTATTCATCTATTGCTCCCCCTAATTTCCTGTCCACCTTCGGCTTCAGCATTTATGGAAGCTTGACTTGTTCAGGAAGCTTAAGCTTTGGGTTCTACCCACATCAGAGTTTTGATCCTCCTGATCAGGTAAAATCTCTGCTTGCAGGCATATTTACCCTCTTCAAACCTCAGCCTCTCTCTCCAAGGTTTAAGCTTGCTGGTGCCTGATCTGCTCATGAAAGAGGAGCAAATTGGAGACTGTGCTCATTCTCCAAAAACCTAATATTTTGAAAAAAATGAATCACAAAAAAACAAATTCTACATATGTGATGAATGATTGAGGAGGATAAATGTTTGTTGGACTTGCCCAGATTCCAGATCATAAGAATTCCCATATATTTCCAATCTAACTCACACATCATCAAAAGACAACAAGTTTTTATCATGTGGTTGACTGTGGACCCTTTTTGATTGAGCTGCTTCTACTCAGACATCCATATATGAGACTCCTAACAAGTTTAAGATGGATCAACTTCTAAATGAAGTCATATCAGATCTTCAGCACAGAACAGCTCAGAGAACAAGAAATTGGATGAACTCTCCTCATGTGGCCACTCAGCAAGTTCAAATCATGCAAGGAGGTTGAAATTGTGTGATGATTTAGGTAATCATTTGGTTTATAATGTGAGGCTACTGGTTGATGCAATAATTGGGATGCAAACAAAACAATCTCAAGCCTCTCTCAGAATCCAGAGGTTTTCTTGGGTAGCAGAACAGATCATCAAAAAAAAAGATGGTGCCAGTAACCTGGTGGCCTTGGGCAAAGAGAACTTTATGCAGATGGGATTACTAAGGCAAGCCAAGCACAGTAGCTTCCCCTGCTTTCAAGAATTCATGAAGTGGAATGTGTCAGAGCCTTGCTTCCCTACATTAATTCTTCAACTGGGTTGTGTAGGGGGGAGGGGGGAGGGAGCCCCCACCCAGAGATAATGTCATGGGGAAGATCAAAGACAATGTATTATGTATTGGAATAAAGCCAGTAAAGAAAGGGAATGGTACAAAAGGAAGCAACCACTAGAAACTAAAGTAGCTGGGCCAAAATAAAATAAAAGCTTTGGGAACATGGAGTAACATGAAGAACAGATACTTTCTTTTTCATGCCATTGCAAGGCAATTCATCAAAATATATTTACATAATTTTATATTAAAAAAATTTATATTTACATATTAAAATTTATTTGTTCCATAATATCTTATATATTTCAAGATTTTGATTTTTTTAAAAAAAACTTCAGATATTCTTAGATTTTTTAGGACTAGAGAGGTTTAGAAAAATTATTCGGATTTGTGTGAGAGAATGCATGCAAAATCTTAGGTACGAGTTTGAATTAATCAAAGGAATTTTACTTTTTATATCGAATTATTTTGATCTTTTCTCTGAATAATAATCCAGAATTATCAGACCAATACGATGATTAAGAAGGAAGGCCTCTGTGATACATCCATAAGAGTTAAATGTTAATTCATAATTAGTTGTCTTACGTCTCCTCGACTAAAACAATTCGATTGGGCTCCACTTTTATGATGGTCATGATGTATGTAACATGTAAACATTTGGACCGTCGTATCTCAGAACTCTTCTTGGCTACATGCACTTGGAATTCCTAATAAAAAGCATCTATCTGTATTTTCTTCTCCTTTTCTATGTACCATTTGACCAGCAAAATAGCATAGGTTAGCCCAAAGCATTTGTTGTTCTGGGCAGTGGTGCTCCCTCGGTGGAGAGGAGTCACTGTCACATCTTAAATTTGTTGGGGTGCACCACTCAAGGTGTAGGAGCTCATACATTGGTCAAAGACAGACCAATATCAAGGAGGAGGGTGTGCTGAGATCTTATTCACATTGCGGATGAAGCTGAAACACATCAAACAAACAATCTCGATTCTAAGGAGAATCCAACAAATATATTTATCTTGTATTAATAAGCACATCATAAAGTCAACCAGCGGTGGCCAATGAGACACCGACGACTGTCCCATAGACGTTAAGGTCAAACGAAACATGCGTATTATACAGTGTCAGTGAACATGACAGACTTAAAAGATGCTATTACAGGACTAATGGTGGTGGCTCCATGACTGGCCATCCAACAGACTTTAAGAGCTCTATGGGGCACATGCATCATTAAAATTGCAGCTGCTGGTCCTCAGCAGCCTGGCTGAGAATGAATGTAATACTGTGGTTACATCAGAACTCATTGGCATGGAAGGAAGCATCAACTCATGGCCATGGCTTGAAATGGTTCATTGGTCACTGTTTTGTTACTGCAGTGTCAATCAGTCAGTCACTCTGGTTTGCTTGAGATGATTTCTTAGACTGTGAAAAAGAGACATAGGTACCTGATGCTGCCTCATCAAGTCAAGAGATTGGTCAGTCTCTTTTTTACTTTTTTTTACCTTTTACTTTTCACTCTGGTGTTCATCCTTTCAGGTGCTCACTTTTGCTTCATTTTTGACCGTAGAATGATCATTTTGTAGTGGTATCTTTGGCTCATCAGTGATCCACCAACTCATAACTTGGACAAGCACTTGGAATACAAATTGATTACAGTGAAAAGATGTTGAAAAGGATGTTCCAGCAACAAAATCACCTTACTCATATACTTGGACAAGCACTTGGAAGACAATTTGTTTACAGTGACAAGATGTTGAAAAGGATGTTTCAGCAACAAAATCTGACTTGAAATGTTGGCTTGTTTCTATCTTAAAAGGATCTGCAAGTAGATATCAGAATGACAACCATATGCATTTAGGACAATTCTATTGTAGCCGAATCAGTTGATTTGATTGCATCTGAGATTACCCAACGAGATTGCTCTTTACAGATCTAAAAGTTTGATCATTATCCATGTCATTCTGGAAGGGTGAAAACCAAATGACTTTTTGCTACATGGTAAATAGGTAAAAAGAAAAAACAGAGATTTCAGTTAAAATATCAAATATTTCTCAAGGACATTCTCCGACTCATCTAATGTTGGAGGTGTTCATCTTTCTATATAATTAAAGAACATATACTGTATGTGAAATTAATTTAAGTTTAACATTTTGAAGGTCTCCAACAGTCCCAGAATCCTGCAAAATTCAAGATGCAAAATACCCATGTTCGACACCCTGCAGACTGTTTCAATCGATGCATTATCACAACCACCAAAATATTAACATGCTAAGGCACTAAAAATGAGATCAGCTCATGCAACAAATGAATGGGTAGGCTTTGATAAATCAAAAAGCACAAACCACAGCACCTAGTTGTAGGAACCACAAAGTCTTGTTTTGACGTGCTGTTCATGTTTAACTAGATAAAACTAAAGGTCTCGGAGACATTGAATACTTCAGAGGCCATCGTAATCAACAAACCTCTGAGCAGCATCAGAACTCAGTTCTTTGTACACCTGAGATACAAGAGAAACATCTATGTCAAGAGATCGCAGCAGCGAGAAGAAAACAAAATGATGGGGAATAAGAGGATAAATTGTACTAGTTTCTCATGGGCCATTCGAAATGCCTCGCAAAACTTCTCTGCCTTTGCTGCCCCCATCTGTATCGACCAGAAGAATTTCAATCATGTGCTAATCAGAGAAATGAGCATCTGATGAGCAGTTTAAGCACTGATTTGGTTAGATCATAGAGTCGAAGTATGAGTTTTCTCTATAAACTCAAACCAATGATGGACATAGACCATTTGTCACCTGATCGGTTGAAAGTAAGCTTGTCGTTTTGGTTCTTCAGCTGTGATTATATTTTCCTACAGTTCACTTTTGATCTAAAGCTACACTGATTTGTTCAAAATTTCCAGATGCCACACCGTGGCAAGGCTTTATTCACAACAAATTAAATTAGCCAATAAAACACTTCAGAAGTTTAAGCCTCATATGTGGCATCTTCTTTATCAAATAAGACTTCAAACATTTGTGATGCTTGTTTGTTTTAATCAAAACTTAGGCCTCCATTATTTTAAGGGGATTTTGATATAGGCCTTATGGTGCAAGGACTATCTGGATTTAAGAGTTTGCTGGAGCTTTAAATTGCTTACAAATCATCTACATGACAAACAGTGTCTCGTAGAAGATTTAGTTTTCAGTAAATGAAGGGTCAAAGGGGTAACAAATTCATAATAAATTATTACTTTTGGTATTTAAATTTCAGTTATCTTTTATTCTTAATTTCTTGTTTTACATATCAAACACCACTTAGATATTCTCTTCCAGAAATATGTATAATTCTTGAAGGATCAGTAGAGACCAATGGAACCTACCGGGATCAGCCAAAATTGTATGTCTACTACGCCAAGATCGTATAACTGGGATAGTCAAAAGTACCAGGGTCATGCAGATCAGCTCATCCTAAAATTTTAAACAATTATTTCTGCTGATATCAAACTTAGTGTTGCTAAAATCTTATTTTAAGCCAAAATATTAGTTTTTATTTTGGACTGATGGATTAAATTAGTAAATTAAGCCAATCAGTAAATTAAGATTCATACATCTACAGTCAACAAATGGACTGATGGAGAATTTATTAGTTTTTATTTTGGTTTAACTGCCTTCTTTTATCATATGCCCTAAACTTATCAAACAAAAATATGGGATATTGACTAATCTGGTGCTGACTACCTCGTAAGAAATTGTTCCAAGCTCAATAGTTACAAGGGTTGGCATGGTGGAGGTGGCTCTTATAAATATTATAAGTTATGCTCTGACTAAATAGCAGACTGAACAGCGTGTGCTAAGCTTAAAGTGCCCAAGTCTCCACTGACCGACACAAACCAGGTAATGAAACAAATCTGGTGCTAGTCCAAAAAATATCTTAGTAACAAAAACACTAATTATTAAAAACCTTAGATATCAATCAACTAAACACGTCTAGATTCGACATAAAGCTGAACAGAAATTGTTATGAAGTTTCAGCATGGCCAGACAATTCTCCAGATCAACATTAAAATTATGACTCCAAAAATGTTAGAGCACATCTAAAGCCCCATCAGATGGGTGTTCACTTCATAAACAATCTTCATCCAACAAATAATATAGCAGTAACTGACACACAGATGGGATGTCTGTCAATTTCATTAGGACTCTATGACTATGGCCTGCAAATCATAAATATCAATACAAGGATTAAATAGTTTGTCTGTTCATTCTATCATGAACAAGGATACCATGATATGGACCAATGTGACAAAACTGATAGTACAATAAATTTTAGACCATACAAGTTATATGGCATGATTGTCAACAAATGTTACCTTGAGCAGTAGATATTTGAAGAAATAAGAAAGATGACCATACCTTTCTTTCAGCAGCCAACCTTAGCTTCTGCCAAAATGGATCTGCAAATAGCCAATTAATCAGCATCCACTCGCAGCAAGCAATGCTGACATAGATTGACTGCTATTCTACCCTTGTTGCTTTTAGTAAGTAGCATTTAACAAGTTTTTCTTTGTTTGCAACCTCAGATAATTTAAAACATGTAATAGGATCCAGAGTAGCTTCAAGAAATCGATGAAATGCCAAATTATTATGTAATTTGTGTCATTTATAGATCTGCAAATAATAATAATAATTATTATTATTATTATATACAAAAACACTTAATTTGTCATCATTGCAGGCTGCATCAGGTAATAGTGATCTTAAAAAGATTGCCAAGGCTTCTTTTAGCTCCCTGGTCATTCAGTTGCAGATTCTCAGGAGAAAATAAAAAAGGTATAAAGATATTCTGCTCTAGCTGCAATAAATGAAGATGCATCAATATCGCCTGATGCGCAGGGCAAGGAGGGACAGGATCTTTGTTGCCCAGACATTGTTGCTGATGAGACATTTTCCGAATATATGCAAGTATGCTTCTATTTTCTTGCATAAATTTATATGCATGTATGCTTCATAGTTACTGGTATAACCACATTTTCTTGCATACATTTTCTGAATATATGGAAGAACCTGCCAACCTTACAAGAAAACAAACAGTCTATTATCTTATAACAGACAAATAACATATTGCTTTATTTTAACAGAAGTAACATATCCAAGTATGCTTCATAGTTAACTATGACATACCATCGTTTTCAGTTTCTGATGAACCATCTTTCTCATCCATTTGATTCCAAGCATTTTTCCATTCGGTTACCTGCTTCAAGAAGTTCAATGCCAGTGATGTTAGTCTTATAGTCATTGGTTAACCATAAACATTGATCAACCAAAAGGAATATAATACCATACCTCATCTTGTGATGAATGTGAAGTAGTTCCTCTTGATGATTCAGATGCGGCCTGAAAGAGTGTTCATTGCATAAAAATGACAGGATAACAAAGAGAGGCACTTAAAATATAAACTAGACAAGCTAATAATCAGGACATCACTGAATAATTTATCTTTTTATGCAGTTGGCAAATGTAACTGCATCTCGTATATAAGTTTCTTAATGCTGTCCATCAAATGCTAAAAGGAACCACTTCATCAGTGAACTTGAAACTTTCATTTGCAAAGCTATGACAGAGGGGGTGAACTACGACAAGCACTATCTCGCATGACACTCAAAGTTTCTGCAAAACAATAATGCCTACTGCATTGTGCAGAAAGACTCCTCTAAACCTCAAAGGATGACCACCTAAAGAAACAATTTTCCAAGGATTTCACCAAAATCAGTCAAGAGGATATGCTAAGATGGTGACTGCTTCTTGCAATTTCAAGAACCCATAAATTCTCTTGCACACATTTCAACTTTGTATAGTGTATCAACTAATCGAATATCATATAAATTGTAAAAAGGAATACTCAAATCACACACAAAAGTTCATGTTTTTTACTGTGCTTCATGTATATCAACCGTAGTTAATCCACTGGATATTTAAGATCGTTATCAACATAGATGAAATTGCACCTTTCAGAAGAGATTTGCCACACTCGAAGTTGCAGGAAGTATTAAATTAACCCAGTGGAATTTCAGTACAGCAAGCAATAAAATAGTTAAAGACTACTATTTGGTTCTCACATTCACCCCGTTTAGTCATCCGTACATTCTTATTCAACATGCGAATGGCTCAGAAACTTTCATCTTTTAGTGAACTAACTACAAAGCATCACTCCGTCTAGGAACAAAGGGCCGACTGTGATCTACGCATCAAGGACACAAAAGGACCGTCAGTCGTGCTAAGTTCATCTTCAGTACAATCTAAAGATAATGATGCAAGTTTTAGGTCAATATATCTACATAAAGAAAAAAAATCAAAAGGGGGAACACTGTGGAAGAACAAAGACTCAATCGAAGGAAGAAACAGTTCATTCCACACACCACGACACATAAACCCTAGAAGTTTGCTGAATTCGACGCCCTCCTAACGCAAACATTTGATACGAAAACAAACAGAGAAGACGACGATGGACGGGGATTGGAAGAATTACGCAGTAATTCCGAGATCGGACGACGGGGAAGAGGTCGAGAAGGCGTCGGAACTCTTGCTCGTCCATGGCTTGGAGGGAGCCCCCTTCTTGCTTCTACTTCCTTCCGGTCTTACCTCGGCTGCGGTTAACAAAGCGATCGAAGCAAGCTTTCCTGCTACCGAAAGCAGTCTCTGGTCCGATTTCAGATTGAACCCGACCGGCCCGGCCCAAATCGTCGGCGCGTGACTTACAATATATATATATATATATATATATATATATATATATATATATATATATATATATATATATATATATATATATATATATATATATTCTTGCAAAACTAAAAAGATTAATAGATGTGTAATTATTGTTATCAACATAATAATGTTAAAACAACTAATGGAGTGATACAATTATTAAAAATAGTTTTTTGTAAGATAAAAAAAGATGATAAATAGCAAAGAGAAAAAAAAAAGGAAAAGAGGCTAAGTGTAGTGAAAAGGAAGGGTTAAAAAAAGGTGTAACGTAATTAATCAAAAATTATATTAAAAAAATGATTTAGCTATTTTAATTTTTTTAACATGAATTGATGACATATAATCCATTAATTTTGTATTAAACCTATTGAAAGTAATTCTAATCATAAGCATTACTTTTGGGGATCGACAATTCATCCACATCATTTTTTTTATATACTTTAAGTGGTACATCGTTAGTATCGAATGCTTATATTCTCAAAGGGTTGAGGATTTATAACTTCAGCTTAGATATTTTTGTCAATAGTTTGGGTCAAATAAAATTGATAGATAAATTAGCCCATTAAATTCGAATCATAATAATTATAAACTATACATGTTGTCTCTTTGGAAGACATTCGATAAAATTGGAACGAAAGAAGAATTAAAGATTTATATATATCATTTTGACATGAGAAGACGATTCAACCCTCCACTGATATAATTATGGTGTAGCTTGATATGAATTTAACCAGCATATTTGATTAACGAAGATCTTGATATTATATTATTTAAAAAAATTATAATGAAATTGATCGAGATTAATATACATAACATTTGACACTAATACAATCCAAATATTCGAATTTATTATTTTCATTTCACACACACAAATATTTTTAATAAAAAAATATATATAATTAAAATTAGAATATATATAGATTTTACACCATTACGTATCAACGATAGACATGGATTGTTAAGCACACAATAAAAACATCAAATAAATGAATAAATGGATCACCAACATGCTTTCCATAAGCCCGTCTTCCTTCACCTTACGAGCATTAGAACGCACAAGAAGGCGAAGCCCACATGAAGCCTCCCACCACGCACCGTCTCGCCTGCACGCGACGACGGCTTCACCTCGTCGTCGGTGTCCTTGGGATGGTCGAAGTTGGCCGGCACAGAAGTGTCGGCGCCGCCGTCTTCGGGGCTGGCCGGTGCCGAGGCCTCCGACGGGCTCCTCAGGCTCTCCGGCAGGCCCTGCCCGTACGTCACGTTGATCTTGAAGTGCTGCCCGTGCTGGCACTGCTCGCCGTCGTAGTTCCCCGAGAAGAAGTAGGTCGTGCCCACCTTGAGGAGCGGCACCGGCACGGTCACCGGGTCGCTGCTGTACTGCGGTGCCGTGGCGGACCACTCGGTGGTGTCGTCGGCCTCCGCGTCGTCGTAGTTGCACTGCTCGTATGTGGTGGCGTTGTAGGTCTGCACCACCGAGTGGTTCTTGTCAGTGTCGAAGACTGCAGTAGGAACACATGATCGTTCTCATCAGCAGGAACACAAGAATTCAAAATGCGGATCGCAATCAAAGCTGTTGTGTTAGTCCCAGCACTGAATTGATGTCGTGAACTATTGAAGTTGATGAGAGGGTGTCCTTTTGGCACTGAATTCTGAGATTCTAAGGGATTGCATAAAACAAAATCATTTCAGAGCTTTTCGGAGATCGAACAGATCTATGACGAGGAGTCGGAGAATCACTACCAATTATTGAGATGGAGAAGAGAGAGGCAAAACTTCTGCATCGGGAAACCATCCAAATATGGAACTTACAGAGGAAATCTCCAAGGCCGAAGCTCTTCCCAGCTGCCCACTTCTGGTAGTCAACCGCAGGCTTCATGAGGCTGTCAAACCAGCCCAAGGAGTCCCCCACCGTGTAGTTCTTGTAAGCAACAGTGCCATGGCAGCTGAGGAGGGTCACCAGACAACAGATGATGAGGAGGCAGCGGAAGGAACAACCTGAGACCCGACGAGGGGCTGCTTCCCAAGACTGCTTCCCTTCCATCTTTTCTTGGGATCAGGGACTGGATGTGAGGAGTGAGCTCGGAAGGTACAAAAATTGAAAGAGGATGTTGGGGTGGAGACTTCACCTGTACATACAGCTAAGACAGGAGAGACAATGTCAGTGGCCAGCCATAGAAAATGCCATCGATCACTTGTTTCTTTCCCTTTACCTTTTTCCACCTCAAAAACTATGATGGGTGGGTGGCAGCAGGCGCAAAGATGAACATGACAATTGGCATTTCCTCCAAAAATTAATAGGAACTTAACCTTTACCATATCTTAAATACACTATTATTGCTAACCTCCTTGCAATCTCCATCCTATTCAGTAGAAGTTGGTGATGATTCTAAGTAGAATGCTCAGCTCCACCTAAAATTATAGGAAGTTGACTTTTACCATACCTTAATCCATCTCTCTCTCTCTCTCTCTCTCTCTCTCTCTCTCTCTTGTGCTAGGTATTTGCTGGAATTGATGTGACCCATATGCCATGTGAAATGAAAGATAGTCTAAAAAATAACACCAAACCTACTACTGGTCAATGAAAAGTCATACCTATTAATACTTAATTATTATTGTTTTGAAAGCATATTTTCTCGTTTTATAAGCTAAAATTTTGAACCTTTAACTCAAACATAATACAGTATAGAACTAAAACTAAAGGTAATAAAGGAACTAAAACTAGAACATAGTTTTCTCATATCTTGCATGATGCACAACTCCTTAGAGCACATTCCGGAGAGGGCCAAAGGAGGAGATGGGAGAGCAACAGTGTGCGTTTGGTCAAGGGAGCAATGATAGGGTGAGCGACAAGCATTTGTATGTGAAAGCTGCGTCGGTGGCTAGAGATCCCATGCTCACAGGATCATGTGAATGGTAGCTGGATGAGTACTCTCCGTTGCCTTCCTTTTGCCACATGCATTGATGCCATGCCACCCAGAAAAGGATGGGAGAGTCCGTGACAAGTCAGTGGACGGGTGAGAGTGCCGACGCAAGAATAAATCGTAAATGCACGGTGAAGAAAGGACTAGAGATGATCGAGTCGAATCGGATGTGCTTACAGTTGTGACTCAGTTTAGGATTGTGTAGATCGTATTGCACCCAAATTATTTTTGGATGGTAAGTACTTGGATGTAAGACCTGCTCAATCCATTTGTGATCATAAGTAGTATTGGTGAACTCACACGCTGTGATCGACGAGTCAGCACGATTTGATCCACGGGTCGATAATCGGAGTTCCCAACACTCGGGGGCGGGTCTCCATGGTCAAGGAGTCAGCACGGCTTGGTCCACGGATCGATGTTCGGAGTTCCCAGCACTCAGGGGTGGGTCTCTCGATTGGTTGGAAGAAACGTCGAGGTCGAGCTGGATCAGGGGTTGGGATAGCCTGCATCACCTGGGGTGTTCGCGTTCCTGCACATAGGCCCTGGTCGAGAGATTCCCGACTTGAGCTCCTCGTAGATTAAATCAGTGATCTTTCTTCTTCTTTTTCTTGTCCCTTGGCCAAGTGCCGATCATGGGCTTTTATACTGTTGCCCGAGGATCGATCGTATGTGGATTTGGCATGGCGATCGATCCCCTGAGTGATGAGATTGTACCTTCACACGATCGCTGCCCGGTATGCGTGGAACGGTGCCATGTGGCACTGTATCGAGTTTTTCGGGATGAGACTTACCGAGGGGGCACCTCCATGTGCGAGCTTCTGCTCGACGTGGGGGGGGGGGGGGGAGGCAGCCCTTGTGCTGACTTGGTAAGGGTGTGACGTAGCGTGGGTTGTGACGTGGTCGAGATCCAAAATATGTCTTACCACTCCCCCCCAAGCGTGCCTTGAGGTCCTTGCAAAGGACTAGGGGCATGCCTGGTTCGTGGAAACACAACGTGCGGATCGATCGCTCGCGTTGGGCGTTTCAGGTAATAATTGGGCCTGTCAACCAAGTTGCCCAACTCGAATGACAGTTTAACTGATTTGTCGTGTGGGTGCTTGGTGGGCCATGCTTTGCGGCTTGGGCAAAGGCTAGACCTATCGGACGAGCGACTAAACTCGGGCACAGGTTGATTTGCCGAGTCGTTGGTCAGTGGGCCGAGCTGCGTGACTCGAGCAAAGACTGGACCTGTTGGCCGAGCGACTAAACTCGGGTGCAGGTTGATTTGGTGAGTCGTTGGTCGGTGGACCGAGCTACGCGGCTCGAGCAAAGACTGGACTTGTTGGCCGAGCGACTAAACTCGAGCGTAGGTTGATCTGACAAGTCACTTTTTTCTTCTTTTTACCATCCCCTGGCCAAGTGCCGATCGGGGGGGGGGGGGGGTTTACTATTGCCCGAGGATCGATCGTACGCGGATTTAGCGTGGCACCAGATCCTCCGAATGACGAGATCGTACCTTCGTACGATCGTCGTCCAGTATGTGCGAAACGATGCTGTCTCAAGCTTTCCAGGATGTGACTTACCGAGGGGACGCCTCTCTATACAGGCTTCGGCTCGGTGAGGAGGGGGAAGGCAGCCCTCGTGCTGACTTGACAGGCATATGATGTGGTGTGGGTCATGACTGACATCCAAAATATTCCTATCAGGTAGTCTTAAACTCTTACATAGATAGGGTGAGAGGGAAACCTGCAGATTTACGAGATGAAGATGGAAGTCTTTAAATTCCTTGTACTCAAGTGGTTACTACATCTCCTGTCAAAAGACATGTTGGAAGTTGATATGCAGCATCGGCTTTATTGCAGATGTGAGAGCCACCACCCATTGTTCTTTTGGAATCTTGGTATAGAACATTAACTTGATAGCATGCTGTACCGAAATATCATATGAACAGTGAAAATGAACATTACCCCGACTTATCATCGTAACAAAAGCTACAGACGGATTGACTACTAGGATTTGTCATCATAGCAACAGCTTCAGGATTAGCTACTACAGTTGGAGATGGCAGAGGAATGCATCCAGAAGAGGGCGACTTGATAGGCCTGCGTCTCACATATCCTGGGCCAGTTGTTCCTCATCCTCGTATTCACCTTCCTCGTCAGCAGTGGCGTCCTGATACTGCTGGTACTCCGAGACGAGATCATTCATGTTGCTCTCGGCCTCGGTGAACTCCATCTCGTCCATGCCCTCCCCGGTGTACCAGTGCAAGAAAGCCTTCCTCCTAAACATTGCAGTGAACTGCTCGCTCACCCTCCTGAACATCTCTTGGATTGATGTCGAGTTGCCGACGAAGGTAGATGCCATGGAGAGGCCCCTCGGTGGTATGTCACAGACACTGGACTTCACATTGTTGGGAATCCATTCTACAAAGTAGGACGAGTTCTTGTTCTGGACATTCATCATCTGCTCATCGACTTCTTTGGTGCTCATCTTGCCTCTGAACATGGCAGAGGCAGTGAGGTAGCGACCATGGCGAGGATCAGCGGCGCACATCATGTTCTTAGCATCCCACATCTGCTGGGTGAGCTCAGGGACGGTCAGGGCACGGTACTGCTGTGATCCACGGGATGTCAACGGCGCAAAACCGACCATAAAGAAGTGGAGGCGAGGGAAGGGGATCAGATTCACGGCCAACTTTCTCAGGTCCGAGTTCAGTTGCCCAGGGAATCGGAGACAGCATGTGACACCACTCATGGTTGCAGATATCAGCTGGTTCAAATCTCCGACTGATAAGACAACCAAATATTAATCTTCCAAGTTTCAGTTTAGCCAGACAAAAAACAGAGTATATATAATACAAAACACAGATAAGAAACATCAAAGCTTTTGTTTCTCGACAAATATTTGGCAAATACATAAAACCCTGGAAAAGTACGACAAAGTAAAATTAATTCTACAACGTCAAAAGAGCTTGGAAAGGTAAAAATAGTGATAATTTTGTAAGGTTATATTATCAAAGAATAGTAATTTAAGCGTCTTCTAAGTAAGATCCAAGCAAACTTTAGTAGTATAAACTGCAAAGCTCATGCCAAGATCAACTAATAGCAAGCGAAGGATGTCATATCAAGGCAGACATCAACAAGAACAATTCATGTGCCTGGCTGCATAAAGGTTTACATTTCTCCAAAATCACCTAGCAAACAGGACTACTTTCATCCAGTCTCACATAGCCAAGAAGATCTGATGCAATAAACGTTATGACTCGACCATCAATTCTAGCAAAAAAGGTCCCAACAGGTTTGATGTGTGAAATGTCTCAATAAATGAATCTAGTTATCTCTTGGAACCTACAGAAAAAATCTGAGTTTAATTTCATTGATTACTCCAATTCTGAGCGAGTGAATTGGTAAAATGTTCAAAAGTGATTAATTTCCAAGCAGCAAAGTTGCATGATCATTTTAATCCAACCAATTGAAATCGTGGGATAACACCAAGAAATATTTTGGATCATTTTAATCCAAATTCTCGAACAAGAATATGGATCAGTAAAGGGAATGACTTACAGCTGGGAGTAGTTAGCTTGAGCGTGCGGAAGCAGATATCATAAAGAGCCTCATTGTCCAGCACCATACATTCATCTGCATTCTCCACCAACTGGTGGACAGATAAGGTTGCATTGTAGGGTTCAACGACAGTGTCTGAAACCTTGGGCGAAGGGAAGACGGAGAAGGTAAGCATCATCCGATCAGGGTACTCCTCCCTGATCTTAGATATCAAAAGCGTTCCCATTCCGGAACCAGTTCCTCCTCCAAGAGAGTGGCACACTTGAAAGCCTGAGCAAAATAATTACATACGAATCAATGAGGAAAGTAATATGTATAGCCTGGAATACGAAGGAATTAAAGCGACAGATAGAAAGGAAGCAAGTTATACCCTGAAGGCAGTCGCAGTTCTCGGCTTCCTTCCTCACCACATCGAGAACCGAGTCGATGAGCTCAGCTCCCTCGGTATAGTGACCCTTAGCCCAGTTGTTTCCAGCACCAGACTGACCAAAGACGAAGTTATCGGGACGAAAGATCCGACCATATGGCCCGGTTCGGACGCTGTCCATGGTACCAGGTTCCAGATCCATCAGCACCGCCCTGGGGACGTACCTCCCACAAGAGGCTTCATTGTAGTACACGTTGACGCGCTCGAGTTGGAGATCCGACGTCCCAGTGTACCGCCCGGTTGGATCGATCCCGTGCTCATCACACACCACTTCCCAGAACTTGGATCCGATCTGATTGCCGCATTGGCCACCCTGGATGTGAAGGATTTCTCTCATTTTTCACCTATATTGACGACAGGGAAGCAAAATTAGGACCGAAATGACATCAATCTCGACAACATCTCCTGAAGATATTCAATTAAAGCATAAGATAATAGACCTTAGCAGATATCTCAAAAACCAACAAGAATAGATCAAATTTAGAACACATCTATACACAAATCAGCACCATCCAATATCACACATCATCATAAAAATCCTATGGTTTCCATCTATAATTAGTAAAATAAAAAAGAATTTCGACAAAATGAGAGTAAAATCCGGAAGAATGAGAACACGAACCGAAATCGACTCCGAAGAAACCGCGAGGGCAACTAAAGCATCTTATCAAGATCAGAAAAGGATACTTCGCGATCCACAAAAGAACCTCGAAGACACGAAGAATTCGCGTATAACAGAGGGCTTACCGGCGAGGACGGAGATACTGTTGTCCTCGGAGGCAACGAGAGTGAGAGAGAGAGAGAGAGAGGTGAGGGCGCATCGGGAGGCGGAGCCCTAAGCGAGGTTTATAGAGATTATGGGAGGGAATCGGACGGCCAAAACTCTTTCCCTCCTTTTCTTTATCGTCTCTCGGATGTCGTCCGATAGATTGATCGGACGGCTGCGGGCGTCGAGGTCTCGACGGTTGGGGCCGAAGCTTTTGCTTTCAAAAATCATAAAGGTAAATGACGACATCGTCCCGAAGATATCCTACGAAATCACAAATCTGTCCTCCGTTGTGCAGCGGTTCCACCGCAACGTTGTCCGAGAGCGATCCAATCAGACGGCTGGGATTTGATCTTCATCGGGAGCCGTTGGATCTGAGATTTAACGCGGTTAAAAAATTTATATTAAGATTCTTATAATCTTAAAAATAAAATAAATAATTTTATTTGTTCTAACATCATCATCAGTCACATTGACAGAAAACATAGTACGTTACATCACGTATTGGATCGATATGAAAATAATAATAATAATATAATTTTAATATTCTTTTTATTTCTAACGATTTCATCCATAAAGATATATTAAAATTATATTTTTGTCGATCACTTTCGTACCGATCCAATACCTGATATCTGTTTTATGTAAATATAACTGACAATATTAGAATAAATTAAGTTATTTATTTTACTTTCAGAGTTATAAAATTTTTAATATAATTTTTTTAAATATAAAAAATCATGATGCTAATAAAATCTAAACATAGAAGATAATATGTAATTAATCCAAATTAAATTATTAACCTAAAACAAAACCATTGTCTTCCTTCTCAGACTGACGATTATGTTTCCTTCCAATTATTGGAAGCTCTCTGGAGAATCCATGGAAGCATATTCCTTGTGCTGCTGGATGCTAATACGTAACTTGTCCTGCTCCAGACAAATCTGTATCTGTATGTCTTCTACCTACTACATCTTCCATTGATCCACCTTATGTTCCTTGCTCAGTGGTCGAGTGTTTGCAATCAAGTTCTTTGTTTCTAGCTTATCCTTTCTGCTTTTAGCTCCAACTTTTGTCTGTGACAACTTGATTGCAGCTGCTAGATTGACCCACAGAATCCAATGCCAACACCACCAAATCAAAATGCTTACTACTTTTGCAGAACTGAAAGGAACCCGACGGACATTTTGGTCCTCCATGGAGGTACTCTTGTCGGCTCTGTCAGCTCTGGGTTTCTACTGCATGTTCTTCGTGAGCTGACTGTTGGATCACACGCGGATCTTTGCTTACTCCAGGATTCAACCATACCCATGAATTTGTGGTGATGTGCAGTCCAGCATGTTCATGTCCAAGTTTGCAGAAGCTCATCCATTAGGTTTCCTTATAATAGAACGTCATCATGAACACCAGCAAAACTCTGAGTGTCCTAATGCTGAACCACTTGAGGACTAATATATTGACATATTTAAGAAGCAATACCAACTCCCAGATCTTATCTGGTGCATATGCATCTGAAGGTTGCACTGTCGGCAAACCAACCCAAATAGATTAAGCTAAGACGCATCACAGGATTGAAGATGACATCACAGCTAAATTTGATGTTTCTTCTCTAATCAGACCACCATGAAACAGCTTATCCAGCCATCATTATTGTCAACTGCCATAACACCATTGCAAGGGAGGATGCTTATTCCAATAAAAATTAGAATCATATTGTACTGCAAATCTGCTGTCTATACACTGATCAATGGGAATATGGTTTCTTGATCTAAAGCAGCAAATAGGGAGAATAGACGGTTCTTTCCAAATATTGAACATTGGATTTTTGAGGGAAGGTAATGCCACAGCAAGTTGCAAACAGGAAATATGTTTTCAAGATACTCTCTTAGTACATATTCACCAAGCAGCAGAAGCATTCAAACTTACAGGCAATTCATCAGAAAACATGCTTTGCAAAAACACAGATATAGATGTCATTTGCTGGGTTTAGATACCGCTGTTTATATCAGTAGTATCGAGCACTATGTTTACTGACTTGCAGACTCCGAATGCTCCTGCTGCATCTGATTCAAGTGAAAAGTGCCTTCCAGATTCTTGTGCACTTCAACCTTGAGTTTCTCCTCCTTGGTTCCTCTCTTTACTTTGATAAGCATGTCAAATTTCGCAATGTCCTCAACCACCTGAGAATTGAAAGGAGCCGTGATAAACCCACTGATCTCAAGCACTTGAACGTTGGAAGATGAAAAGATTATCTGCTCGGAAACCATACTAGAACAAAATAAATAAAAGGGCAAGAAGGCCAGACCTCTGCCCTTGCAAGAAGGACCTCCAGCAGTTCATAGGGGGCCAATGAGTTGGACCTCTGTTGAATGGTCTGCACAGCATGATGTGCTGCATCTTTGACCACAGGATCATGTGCAGGAACAGTACGCCAGCCAGGTCCATGCTCACCTGGTATATAATGAGGCTCATTATGATTAATGCAGAGCCAATCTTACAAGGCTTGACAGAGATGCTTCATCTTTTGATTGTGTTAGATAACACAAGTGTTCAGATTTATCTAAGCTCCTAAACAGACAGACATTCCAGAGAAGGAAGAACAACACTTACAAACCTAAACCAATAAATTCTTCAGTTTTCCAAGTCTTAGTATTTTTCAAAGTAGTTATTGAGAATTACATATAGCTCAACTATCTCATAACAGCCTTGCCATTGTAAACATAGTTTCATCTCATTTCACAGGAAAGCAGTGATAGACACCATCAGAGTTCAAGCATTATACATGCCAATATCAAATGAAAAAAGAAAAATCAAGTGCTATCAGATAAAAAAGAAGCAAGATAAAAAAAAACTTAAAAGTGATAAAACACAAAAAATTCACAATTCAAAATAAAAGGATGTAACATTATTTCAATTATATGTCATGTAAGAGAAAATCTTAAGATATCTACTAAAAGATTTTAAAGACCAAACACACATGGCGAGGGAGTAGGTCATGGGCCATAGAATATGGATATTGATTATTGACATGAGATTGAGAAATGATACAACACAAATATACCAATATATCATATCTTGAAAAAACAGGATATAATATCTTACAAATACAGCCATCAAGATATTTTAATATATAACATTATATGTGACATGATATATAACATTATATACCAATATATCATGTCTGATATGCTTAATGGCGTTTGATTATATACCTCTAATAACATAGCAGTTCAGTATAAAGAAGATAGCAAGAACTTATGATGTAAAGTAACCTCTTGAGTTTAATTTCATCATTCATAATTTGATCTTTAACACTAAAAATAACACGTAATTAATATATCCAGTCACATATCCATCTTATATGTAGTAAAAAAATAAAGAAAATATAGTTAGCCTAAAATGTATCCACAACATATTCTCAGGTATTCTATAATTGTCCTATTAGTTTAACCATTATTTAAAATAAAATTATATCGAGGAAACAACTGGTGTATACGCATGAAATATTCTACTAATACCATAGTTGGCATGTATTTGGTACTAATATGACAAGCAACTCAAAATTTTCATATTTCATATGTCATGGATATTTTTATGGGAATAATCACAGAATTAATCGACTCCAACTTGTCTTAATCAAATTTGACAGTTTGACTGATTTCCAGCAATAAGCCAACACATCAACAAACTTCAGACCATGACAGGCTAACCTTGTTCAGAAACGATGGGCAGACTTTAGAAGTTTACTTATAACATTTAAGTGCCTACTGAAGTTATAACTATTAGGTGAGGCTTAAAGGCCCTTAATAACAAATATCAAGTTACATGTGGCCTGGTTGGTGACTGAAGCAACGAGGCTTTTGGTTATATTGTCATAATAATATTCAGTTGGGAGGTCATGGATTAATCATAATTCTTGTTTGATATGCTGTTAATTGGAAAGCTACCTTGGAGCCTATAATCACTTTGTCTGCTACTAAATCAGATTATGGTCGTGACCAAAGGCAGTAAGCTATCCAAAAAGAGGCTTGATTGGTAAGACAGGATCAAGACAAGAGGTGACCATAATCTACAATTAGAGTGACATTCACTAGTCAAAATATCAGATTTCCTATGGGAATGGAGCACATTTGGGAACAATGCTGCTTCGCCTGACACGTAGACACTCGGGGTGACTTTGTTGTGAAGAAGACCAGTGATACATGAGATCCAACTAATATGTTTGCCAAGTCTGCCAAACTAATTTGATGCATTCCCTTAACTTGGTTCACTCAGCAAAAGGTTGTCCCTCTTAGGCTGACATAAATTTGACCTGCAATATGGTACAAGACACCACCAATAACTTCGGAAGAAAATAAATTAAAAATAAATAAAAAAACTAGTGCTTTATTGGACCAGATCAAATTCTAAAATCCTTGCATTGAATTTTGACAATCTTACTGCTTTCATATTCATATTTTGTCAGTAGTCTGAATTGTAAGAATAGCTCAAGGTACAACTCAAGCTTAGCCTAGTTTGTGAAGCATGAGTCAGAGCCGAATAGCCTGGTCCTTGTTCAAATTATTGATTAGCACATCACAAACTAACACCAATTCATTTGTCTCTGGCTTGTTAGAAGACCAATCCTATTTAATATGTTGGGATTTAAAAACCGCTAGACTCTCGAACCCACCTCAGCTTCACGCGACCACACAAGCCCCATTTTGTCCATCTCTTTAGCTCTCGTGCCATCTCCAAAAACCACCATTGTGATCATCAACACCAGCCCCACTGCTGCCACCCACCTCACCACCGTCTAACTCATCAAACTCCTGTTCCTCCTTGAGGTTATTGAGGATGCCAGCGAGGCAACCAACCACATCATACATCAGTCATTTTGTCTCTTGCATGATGCCTCCCCTTGCCTCCCCACAACACTGCATCATCCTCTCTGAACATCTTCTCAATGTCACCAATCGTTAAAGCTTGTATCAATCCAACCTCGAACTGCTTAGGTTTGGTCAAACAAAGCCCGACGGTTGGTTGTTGAGCTAATGTCAAACTCAATCTGAGCAAAAGAAAAATGGTTCTCTTGGTTCGACCAAGTGAAATACAAATAAGGGAAGAGACTGCTCATTCAAGCTTGACTCCTTTACCATAGGTTTCTAGGGTGCTCTCCATCATTTGATATAGCACATTGTGTCCAACTTTGCCCATACGTGTGATACTATGCAAATTTATCTGTGATCTCTAGTTTTCTTTCCTTATGTAGTCATATTTGCTACTTCATAACAGCCCACAAGAGAACCAAAGGGTGAAGGCCCATTTGACTAATTAACAAAGGATCAAGGAAGCTGAATAGTTGTTAGCTTATGCAATTTCCCCTGTAATCTGTGTTTTCTCCAAGAAGCACAAAGGGAAAAAGAAGAATGTGATAAGATTCTTGGAATAATGGTTAGGAACCAGAACTTCCATCCAAGAACAACAAGCACTTTGACTAAGACCAATAGGACATAAACAAAAAAATTGCTGAGAATCAGATGTCATTGTATACAATGTATACATGGCAAAACTTTTTGGTGAAGATTAAAACGAAAGAAAGCACACACAAAATAAAAGCAAAACATAAATTCAGAGCACCCATGGACAAGTGCCAATGTCAAAAAAGTCTTGGAACCAACATCAACATCACAACCATAACAAGATAGATGACTACAGATAACAAAAAGTATTGAAGCCCAGGCCATCTGAAAAGAACAAAGAATGGGTTTGTGAGCTCCTCACCGAATAAGCCAACACAAGATAGACAACTTCTTGTTCATTGGGGATTTACACGAGGAACCGTATCGAGATAGATAATTGGGTACTATATTCACAGCTCCGAGTATGTTAAGACAAGTTAGATAACTATAGACAATCAATGGGTTTGCGAGACCGCATTACCTCGTTTGGCACCGAGGTCAGCAGCCGTGAGAGATCCAGAATCTGCCACATGCTTGAAGTCCTGAAGCTCTTTAAAGTGGAGCCATGGCTTGACCCACACTTTGGCCTCATAGAGCTTCTTTTTACCTGCGTCAATTGCCTCCACTGTCAAGTGATGAAGGGTTCCAGTGACAACCTGCTCCTTGGCCTTCACCACGCGAGCAAACTCCAGAAGTGCATTCTGCAAACGGAAAGCTACAGTGACAACACAAGTGATACAATACGCCAGAAGAACCGAAACGAGATCATTATCTTTTATTCATGTGTCATTCGATCGAGACAAGTTAAGTCGATTACAAAGAACAAGTGTTACGCCCAAATTTATCGCAGAATATCACAGGGTTCAACGATTAACCCAAAAAACAACACAGATACGATAAGAGGTCACATCAAGCAAAACTAACTTCTTGTATTACAATATATCCAACCAAAAAAACGTAAAGATAAGTCGAAACCCTAAACAGAAAGGATCGCAAGATACAGAGATCAGAATTCAGATCGGTAGATTTCGGGAGAAAGGATCGAACTCAGCAAAGAAGTTGTCGTCAAAAGAACACCCAAAGAAAATAATATAAAAATCAAATTCAAAGAAAAGGACGAAATTCGAAGAAATGGAGGAACCAGAGCAACGCAAGACCTCCTTTTTGTTGTGTTCGTCAACGGCGAAGCGGGCGAGCTCCTCGATCTCGGCGCTGTTCTGGCTACCCTCCGATTCCTTCAACCCTCCGACCATGGCCGCCATCGCGATCGAGAAGAGCAACGAAGAGCACAATGAGAAGCCGATCACGAAGTGGGGGAGAAGACAGCGAGAAGAGCGAGTGCAGGAGGAACCCATCGCTCCGTCGCAGTACTTATCGGTTCTTTTCTTCTCTCTCCTTTAATAGAACGCGTAAGGGACTCTCTCCGCTTGACATGTGTAGGACGCGTGGAACAGATCTGGCCGTTGGTTGGACTTCGCTTCCGATTTAAGCTTCCAGTTGAGGAATATTTCTTAACTGATTAATATTTTGCTACTCGAGTACGTTTACGCGATCTCCTACTCGCGCATGAACTGGCCACAAACGTCCACTTCTGTGGGACCGCGGAGCGTTTATCTCAGTGTACATTCCCGGGTGTGGGTATAGAATTTGGCCCTTTTTATTTACCTTTTCGGTGGGTTTCTTCGCCTCGAAGAAAATCTTCAGAACGAATTGCGTAGCAAAGACGAGATAAAAATGTACTTCTTCGACCCACTCACCAGACTTACCAGCCTTTGCTGCGGGAAGACCCACCACGATTCTCCGACGGGGCCCACTACGTATCTGCGAGGCGCACCACCCGCGTGACGTTGGTGATGCGTGGAAAAGTGTCGCCCAAGACACGTGAGCGGCACCCTCTACATTGTTCCTGTCCCAATTTACGTGGCTTATAGCGGGCTCGAGTCAAAATGTTGACCCGAACGATGGTAACCCATACGGTGAAGTGGTGAGGATTGAGCTCGAGTGGAATGATTTGACGAGAGGAATGATTTTGAGACTTGATATTCTTTTCATGATGAGATTTATCGATTGTCATTAGAAATCCGATTGGGTTCAGTCCAATCGTTCGATCGTGTTTAGTTTGAGTTGATTTCCAAGCCATGAGTAGTATACTACTCCGATTGAGTTCATGTCTTCTTTCGTCTCCTTTTTTTTTTTTTTTTTTGCTTCTATCAATTTTTTTCTTATTATAAACATAGTCACATAGGCTCTCACTTTCCTCGAAATAGGCTTATATACTCTCTTGTGATGATTTAATTTTTCTCTTCTATCGACTATAGGAGACTCGTCGATTGTCTCTTCTCTTATCAGTCGTTTGTATTTCTTTTTCAAATTATTCAATTGTATCACTGACAAATACTTGTCTCTCTATTTAATTTTTACTATATTTTTGTTCAATCTTTTTTTACGACCTTATATTTGTATAATTTTACATACTATTATTATCTCCTCATTTAATTCTTTTTACCCTAGTTTTGCGTAGCACTATCGTCTTTCAATTTAATTATAAATCTTAATTTGCATAACATTATTCATGAACTATTAAGCACTATAATTATCATAATATTGTTATTAACCTATTAAAGAGTATAATTGGTTTTGTTGAGATTACGACTCCATCCCGATGATTTACAATATTATCAAATATATTCTATAATTTTTTTTGTGTAGTGATCAAAATATTATATCAAGTTAATTTTTTTTATCACCAATTGATTGATGTTATTAGTAAACTATTATAAATACCTATTTTGATTCTGGTATGATATATCAAATGTTTTATACATTTTAATTTTATATGCCTCGGTATATTTTAATAACATTATAATATTTTATTGAGATATTAAAAATATTATAATGTTATTGAAAAATATTACGAGTGATACCAAATTTTTAAGTTTATAGTTAGTTTGCTTCATAAATAATATTTTCCAATATGTTTTATATTGTTTTATCATGTTGGCCAAAACACTAACTATTTTTAGAGTTATGATTGATTACATGTAATCAGAATTTAATTTGCATCTGTTCTTAACATTGGTTCCGTATGTTTGATGTTTTTATATTGGATGAGATAATCATTTTGATATTATTAGTGGGTGAGTAGTTAAACATGACATGAAACATGTCATTAAATTAATAATATCTCCATTTCTCCTCTACCTTTCCTATGCCTTGTTCCAAATATTATTGGATTAGGTAATCTTCATGTATAGAGATATCATCAACACTTATTATGTCATCCTAAAAGCTACTTATTCCAATGCAATATTTCTTTGCACTGTTATCATACATACTAGATTTTGGATCATCTCTTTTTGCTATATCTTATTCAATATATATATATATATATATATATATATATATATATATATATATATATATATATATATATATATATATATATATATATATATATATATATATATATATATATATATATATATATATGATTCTTCATCAAGTTTAACTAATTTGCATATCTTATAATAATACAAAAAATATTATCAACAAATAGGGATGTCGATTTTCAAGATATAGAGCCAAACAAATTTAAAAGGATCATAGATTTTATGTGTTTAGAAGTCATTGACACTTTATGGTGTTTGACTTCAAGAAATAAGTTTTTTATTTAAGATACTCTAAAAGTACAATGTGATATTCAATATGGCAATAAGTATCATGTAATTGTCAAGTTTATATTTTTTTTGTTTATACCATAATCTAAATTTATTGTTTTAGCAATAACAAAAAAAAACATTTCATTAATATGATTATGGATAAATTCATATTTGTAGCTTAATCCAAAACAATTTTAATGCTTCTCGATTATATAGCATCCATAATAAACTTTAGGAAAGATTTTTATATTCAAAAAATATCTATATTATGATCACTAATGATATCCACAGATTCAAGTATCCTAATACTGCTTCATAATTCAAATAGGAATCACTCCCAATAAATTCAAATTTTCAAATATAAAGTTGCAATGCAAATGTGAATGATTTTTTTACACCTTCAACTCTTGTAGCTATCGATAAAGCTATATAATACTTATCTAATAAGTGTGCTACTTCTAAATCAAAGACAAGTTTTATATTATTCCCAAAAATTCTAATACATCCATCAAAAACTCAAAAAATTCGTCAAAAGCAATTTTCAGATGTTGTCACAAATTGAATAGTTATGTTATAGTCTTAAAGCTTGAGTTCCATTAAAAATGAAATTAAATCTATAAATGACTCTACAAAATCACTTAGAACTTATTAAGTGTTATCTCACGAATTATATATGTCTTTTTACAAAAAAACACAATACCAAATCTTTTCTAGATATATATATTTAATAATCATTTTCAGCATGTAATCTTGATATAGTATGCATTGATCTTTGATATATATCAATCTCTACTAATATTCTAGACAAATTATACTAATATTCATTGCAAACTTTATTATTAAAAAACTTTCAATTCCCACTTGTGCATATCATCCATCTACACTTTAACTATACACCAAATATATATCTTATAACTACTTTTGATAATATATTTCGTATCAAAACCTCTTTAAATCATATATTCTTTTAGAGCTTGTTTAAATTTCTCCCCATCATTAAATGCCAATACTTAGGAATGCAAACATTAGTCTCCAATCAAATCTTGTTCCTCTGTACAATAACAATTAAGTTTATGAAAATATCATAAATATATTGTTTATGTAACGAATTAATATATATTATTGGTTAAAAATTCTTCATCCTCTAGAGAACAAAACCTTTTAATATCAAATAATCATCTCTCTTAAGACTAATATTCTCTCTTCATCGTTCTTGACTCTTCAACGTGGTTGTCATACATATCCTTACGTAGATAGACAACTTTACCAACAATATGATGGGCTTGAAAGCATAAAAATATGTAATATGTTATATTAAAAATACGTAAATAATCTTTATGTCAGGATTAAAATCAAATAATTAAAAATAAATAAAATAAAAATTGTTTGAAAAATAATTTTATCTAATTGAATTCTAAAGAATTTTGAAAAGTATTTTATACATGGCCATGATTTTTTAAAATAAGTTAATAAGTCCAATAAACATAATAATACTATATTAAGTCCAACTATCAATGCGAGTCATAGCGGTTGTATTTCATCAATGTCATACTCCCTTCTATATACCACAACATTGTTAGTCTTTCCTAATATAGTCCTGACTCCTGTAATTTGTCTTGTCAAGACAATCTTGTTATTACATTCAACCATAATATACATAAATATAAATGTTAATAGGATACCGGAAATAAATAACTTTAATTAAATAAGAATAATATCAATAATAGCATCCACATAAACATGCATCACCATATCTTTTATGACTTGCTCACAAGTCCCATATTTGAATATTTTACACTATAAGGCTTTTGTCAATGGATCAACAATCATCATAGTGGTGCTCAAGTTCTCAATTGACACTTGTTGTTTCTGGACTATTTCTCTAATCATCAAGTGCTTTATCTCAATGTGCTTGGAACCACTAGAGTACTTGTCATTCTTAGAGAAGAAAACTGTTACGATGTTATCACAAAATATCTTCAGCAGCCTGACAATTGAGTCGACCACATCAAGTCCCGAGATAAAATTTCGCAGCCATAAAGCTTGACTTGTGGCCTCAAAGCATGCCACAAATTCAACTTCCATTGTTAATGACGCAATAAGCGATTGCTTTGCACTTTTCCAAGAAATTGCCCTACTAGCTAATATAAATACAAATCCTGAAGTGAACTTCCTACTATCGAGGAAATTTACAAAATCAGCATCTGAATATCTTGCTATTTCAAGCCGATCTGATCTCCTATATGTAAGCATAAAATCTTTCATCCTTTATAGATATCTCATTATTTTCTTTGTAGCTTTCCAATGTTCCATTACTATGTTGCTTTGGTATTTTTCGAGTATTGCAATTGCAAAATTGATATATGGTCTTGTACAGGTTTGAACATATTATTAATAGACTTCCAACTATGCACCTATAAGGAATATTCTTCATTTGATTTTTTTCTAAGTCATTTCTTGGACACTAGTTTGATTAATTTTTTCACCTTTAGTAATAGGTATATCATTGGCCCGAGCAAAGCTGCATATTAAATCTCTCTAAGATACGATCAATATATCATTTTTGAGACAATCATAATAATCCTTGAGATCTATTTCTGAATATCTCAATGCAAATAACATAGGATGCCTCATTAATATCAACCATTTTAAAGTTCTTGTTAAGAAATATCTTGAATTCGTGTAATAAACTAAGATCACTACTGCCAAGTAAAATATCATCCATATATAAGAACAATATAATAAACTTGCTCCTACTTACCTTAAGATATATACACTGATCAACAGTGTTTTCCTTAAATCCAAATGAAGTAATGGTATTATGAAACTTTATGTACCATTGTCTAGAAGCTTATTTAAGGCCATAAATGAATTTCTTAAGTTTATAAGCCCAATCTTCTTTTTCTTTTTCTATGAATCCTTTAGATTGTTCTATATAGATTTTCTTATCCATATCCTCGTTCAGAAATATTATTTTCACATCCATCTGATGTAACTCAAGATCATAATAAGCTACTAATGTCATGACGATTCTCAATGAGTCATTTTTAGAAAATGAAGAAAAAGTCTCATTATAGTCGATGCCTTCTTTTTGAGAAAAACCTTTGGCCACAAGTCTAACTTTATATCATTCGATATTGTCCGTTGAGTCGCGTTTTGTGTTAAAGACCCATTTACAACCGACTCTTTTACAATTATTGGGCAATTAACGAGATCTCAAATACTATTCTGGATTATTGATTTTAACTCTTCTTTCATTGCATCATACTATTTTTCAGAATCGTTACTTTCTGTGGCTTGTGGAAACGATAATGAGTCTCTTTTTATTCCTATTTCATAATCTGATTCTCGTAGATATACCACATAATCATCAGAATGACATGTTTCCTTTTCCTTTGAGATCTTCTTAAATCTACCAATTGTGATTGTTCTGCAAGATCATCAATGACGACATCAACATCATTTGAGAGTTTTTCAATGTTATTTTGTTATTTACCCTCATCAATACTCTCATTGATTTGAGGAACAATAATCTCTCGAATAGGAGATGATATGAGAGAATTAACCAGAATCTCATCAATATCAAAATTAATCCTTCGAGATTTTTCACTCCCATTATTTTCATAATTTTCTAGGAATTTTACATTACCAAATTCTACTATCCTTGGTTATGACAATAAAATTTGTATCCCTTGGATTTTTCTGGATAACTAATAAAATATCCTAAAATAGTTCTTGGATCCAATTCTTTTCATGTGGATTGAATACTCTTATCTCTGTAGGATATCCCCAAATATGTAAATATCTCATATTGGCCTTTCTACTAGTCCATAACTGAAATGTAGTTGATGGAACTGACTTACTAGGAACCCTATTTAAGATATACATATCTGTCCTAGGAGCTTCACCCCACATCAACTCAAGTATAGAGGAATAACTTATCATGCTCCTAATGATATCCATAAGAGTATGATTTCTCCTTTTAGTAATATCGTTCTATTGCGGTACAGGTAATGCATATTGAGCACAAATACCCCATTGTTCTAGGAATCTAGCAAAAGGACCAATATTCTGACCAGATCCATTATATCTACCATAAAATTTACCACCCGTGTCAGATCTGATAATTTTAACTTTTATATCTAATTGTCTCTCGCCCTCATTTATGTATACAAGAGTATCAATGACTTGAGACTTTTCATGTATTAGATAGACATAGCCATATCTGGATAGATCATATATAAATGTGATAAAATATATTTCTCCATTAAAACAAGGAATATGGAGTGGTCCGCAAATCAGTATGAATAATCCCAATGAGTTCTTTACTTCTTGTGGCATTTTTCTTTATATGTTTAGTTTACTTTCCGTTAATGCAATCTATACAAACATCAAAATCAATGAAGTCTAAATGTTCTAAAATATTATCCTTCACTAATCTTTCAATTTTTTCCTTTGAGATATGCAACAATCGTATAGTTTCAATCCAACAATTGATTGAAGGGTCATTAATGTCTTTGTAAACTTCCAAATTAATTCTATACAAACCATCACATAGAATTCCAGAACTAACTTTTATTGAATAATAAAATATGTTGAGTTTGCTACTACCAAAAGAAAAATAATATCTTAACTTATCAATTCTAGAAAGAGAAACTAAATTTCTAGAAATTGTAGAAACATAGCATGTGTCAATAAGATTCATAAGGTGACCCGTCTCTAAGCATAGACGATAAGTTCCCACTGATATCACTTTCGCTTTAAGACGATTTCCCATAATGATGAATATTTCATATTCTTTTGGTTTCCGAATTGAAAGAAATCCCTACATGTTATTGGTAACATGAGTTGAAACACCAGAATCAATCCACCAAGTGTTAGAAGGAACTTCTATAATGTTTGATTCGAAACATACAAAGGTCGAGTTAATACCTTTCTTTTCGAACCAAATCTTACGTTTGATGCCGTCCTTCTTCACATATCTTTTTTTGCCACAAAAGAAGTACTTTACAGTCTTTTCATTACTCTGTTTAATATTTTCAAACCCGACAAATTTCTTTGATGGATAATGCTTTAATTTTCTTTTCTTATTATCAGCTTCTTGAGTAGTAGTCATGACATTATATAAACTTTTTTGCCTTAATCTTAATTCTTCCTGAACATATATACTAGTTAACTCATTCAAGTCTCACTTATCCTTATTTGTATTGTAGTGAATCTTGAATGGTCCAAACTGAGAAAGAAGAGAATTGATAATAAACTACATGAGGAAAGACTCATCAACATTCATGCCTAATGTTTTAAGTTTTACAGCTTTGTCCGCTATATTGAGGATGTGATCCTGAATTTCTCGAGTACCATAATACTGAACCATGGTCGGTTCTTTCATTAATATGTTAGCCAATGACTTATTAACAGATTTAAATCTGTCTTAAATAACCTTTAAATATTCTTATTTGCTAATTGTAATTGGTAATGAAGTCTTTATGTTATTTACAATTGTCATTCTTATGAACATTAAACTAAGCCTATTAGATCTTTCCCGAGCTTTCTTTTCATTAACTTGTTCTACAGTACTTTTATCAATCAACTCTGTAAGCTTTTCAACAAGCAATGCTAAATCAAGATCTAATACACCTAGTGTAAATTTCACATTCTCTAACCATTCTGAATAATTTGATCCAGAGATACTAGAAGCATAAGAATGTATGAGCGAAAGTACCACTAAAAAAATATAGAATAACATTAATACTTTGAGTTTGTCAAAAAATTGATGAACTATTGATATAATCTATACTACACCTTCGGGTGAAATATTGATATATCTAGTATTCACTCACGAATATTTATGGAGGACTGATACCATCCTTATGGAATAATGTTGTTACCTTTTGGTATACAATTATAAACTGCAAGGATATCCAAAACAGTATCATCTTACCCCATCACATAATTATTTGAATTAGATTCTCCTTTGCGATTATCTAAATATCCTAATTACCTGTGACATTGTGAATATTATTTTCTTAATATCATTTAGGACTAATTCTTTAATATTATGTTATAAATCATTAGTCTAGGTCACTTTGGTGACTACAAGATCAATACAATAATATAAAATAAAATTTAAAATATCTTATAAATGATAAAACTTTTATTGTAATTCATATCACAAAAGTCTATCATCCAAGACCACTTGACAACTACAGGTCAGATAAAACTTAGGGAGATGGATTACAAATAATATTCATCAAATTTCTTTAATTTATGATAAGCTGTTCAATAATAGAATAACAGCCATAATAATTATTAAACATTAATGCTATATAGTTCAATAATAAAATAATAACCATAATAATTATTGAATATTAATGCTAAATAATTCAATAATAAAATAATAACCATAATAATTATTAAACATTAATGCTAAGTAGTTCAATAATAGAATAATAATCATAATAATTATTGAACCTAAAAGAAAACTCATATAATAATTATGATAACATATAAATCATACGTTAATGTGAAAGGTAAATATTACTTCACAATTTTAAATATATACATGTGAATAAGTAAATAAAATTTCAAGAATAATAATTAGATTTTGATTTTATTTACCACATATATAATCAATAATTCATATGAGAAAACTATAAAACTAAACCATAATTTATATATATATATATATATATATATATATATAATATCAGAATTAAATCTAATTAAATGATAAAAAAATAATCATGATTAAATTGAATCATAATTATAATAAATCATATTTATCAATTTTATAATTGAGAACATAAACTAAATTTCTCAAATTCATAATGATAAAACTGTAAATATTTCGTAGGATATAAATCGAAAATATACGATTTATGAAGGGCAAAACTATAATTTGATAGAAATTACACATGAGGGTAAAACTATAAATATATTGACAGAACATAAACTGGAATTACGATATTTACAAGGGGCAGAACTATAATTTTGTAAAACCCTAGCCTCGAGGTTAAAATCATAATTATGCTAAAAAAATCCTAATTTGCCTTGTCGTCGTCATTTGCGCGTGCGGCCGCTGCGGTGGTTCCAACCTGCGCCGCAGCTGCGTGCGCGTGCGGCACTACTGCTGCTCGTGCGCGGTCGTTGTGGCCTTTCCTGCTTGCGCACGACTGTTGCCAGTGCGTGACCGCTATGACAGTACCTACTAGCGCGTGACCGCTACCGCCGCGAGGCTGCCTCTGCCCATGCGTGGCCACTGTCGCTGCGGTAGTTCCTGCTCGCGCGCGGTCACTGCCACTTGGGCGCGACACCTACCCACGCGAGGTTACCGCATGGGTGTGACCCACCAACGCACGGCTGCCGTTGGGGCTCTTTGCTTGCGTTCGGCCGCCACATGGACGGGTTCTACCCACATGCGATATAAAAAATGCGAAATAACATTTATGTCAGGTTTGAAATCAAATACTTAGATCTAGTTTAATGATGCGTACCTTTTGATGTCATATATTTAGAGATTTCTATTTGATCTGCAAGGCACTCCTCCTCTCTTCTTATCCTTTCACAGGACCAACTAAGATTGATGGTTTGGAGAGAGCATTGATATTAGGAGAGAGCAGAGGGTCTAAAATAAGATATTAGGAGATTTTCTCCCATCAAGATTATCTCATAAGGAATCTGTAAATGAACTTCTATTCTATTGGCTAAAATATTTCGATGGAACCCAATTAATTATATTATATATTTTATCCAATTATTTGATCAATATCTAATTCAACTTCATTTTCAAATGAATATGGACACAATTTTCTGTATTTTTTGCATTGATATACAAAAAAAAAATGATAAAGAGATCATGATATAAATTATTGGATTTTTTTTTCAATACATACAATGTCAACAAATGGATATAAACATAATTTGCATTGAAGTATTTGATACGAGTAATAAAAATCCAGTTACGGTATTTTGGAACCTCATTATAGTGTTTTAGTTCGTATACAGATAATAATCCAACAATGTTCAGAAATACTGAAATTGATTTTTTATGACTATAACAATGCTTTGTTCATATATAAAAGCAGTATCTGAACAGAAAAAACATTGTAAAAGTTTGTAATATAAATTCTTGTCATTATTTTCGTTACATATAATGTCAATAAATGAATATGAATATAATTTGTATCGAGGTGTTCGATACAAATCATAAAAAAAATAAGTTATAGTGTTTTCATTCATATATAGAAAACATTATATTTGAATAGAAAAATATTATAAAGGGATCATAAAATACTTATATTTCTTTTCATTGTGTATAATATCAATAAATGGATATGAACATAATTTACATTGATGTGTTCATACAAGTCATAAAAGTTAATTATTATATTTTGGAACGTCGTTATAGTATTTTCGTTCATAGGCAAAAAAAAAAAAAAAAAAACAAGATTATATTTGAACAAAAAACAAAAAAACACTGTAAATGGGTTATCAACCCATTTTTTTATTGTTTCCAATTCATACAATGTCAATGTCACTGAATTTTAGTTTAAAATAGGTGCAATGCATATATTAATATGTACTTTCATATACAAAACTTTGTTAGATGAAAAAATCATGATGAAAACATGGTAGAAGTTGGAATGCACTTATATGTTTTGTATGCTAAGTTTTATGTACGAGACAAGTCCTTAAATACACAATGAGGACTCTCTTAGGATGGGAGAGGAAAGGGGAATAACAAATAAGCAAAAAAATAAAAAAAAAACTATAAAGACCAATAAAAACACTATATTGATTATTAGCACAATTTATGAGTAGAGAGGGGAAGGGAGATTGTAACATGCTTAGATCATTGCGTACTTTGGATCGATCTATAAAGTGTGAGCGAAAATAATACTATTGGGGTTGGTGAGGGATATGATATTGTTTGAGAAAAACAAACATAGAAAATCTCTTTTGATAAAAAAACTTAAAAAAAATATTTTTTTAGAAAATCACCCTCAACACGTACCGTATCGTTCTCATGAAAATGAGATTTTTTTATTGACAATCACTTTTTGTTATTTATAATTATATTTATTTTTTTTAATATTCCTAAGATATGCCTTTATAAGATTAATATAAATACCTTAACTTATCACTTAATTCCAAGAAACTCATTTGACACAAAGTCTTTTTTTTTCCCTTTCTTATTCTTAGTATCTTTCATCGTTAATGAAATAAAATAAAAAAAAGATAATCAAATGGGATAAGTGAATCAAATGAGAAATAGTTTTTTATGCTTGTTATATCGATTTAATATTTTTATGGTTTAAGATGCCAAGTCATTGGTTCAAAAAATGATACTTCAAGCATTTTTATAATAGTCTAAAATATATTGGGTCACTTTGCACAAATCATAAGATGTCATATTTCAAATATATGATTGCTAATTGATGGGTTGTAGGAAATAATAATATAATTGAGAATTAGATCTGAAGATATAAGAGAAAGAGATGAAAAAATAATTTTTTACGTCTATTAAATTGGATAACATATTTGGAAAGATACTTAGGTTTTTCTATAATAGCTCCAAAAATATCATTTTGCATCAACCCACAAGATGCAATGTTCTGAGATGATAATTGAGGAATGTAAAAAAAAAAATATTAATAAAATATATTTAATAAAATAAAAATATTTTTATTTTTAAAGATGATTGTATGAGATAAAAGGGATTGTCCCAAAAATAGATTACCAATAATAATCTCCTTTAAAAAAATTATATTAACATTTCATAAATATTTAATATTGAGCTAATTATAAATTATCTATTATAGTTAACTACTTTTAACATCCCGATTGCATTAGCATTATGTTAACGGTTAAATATCATTTGCATCAATCCACAATGCAATGTTCTGAGATGATAATTGAGGGATGTCAAAAGATAATAATATGATTATTAATAAAAATATTTTTAATAAAATATTTTTTTATTTTTATATGATTGTATGAGATAAAAGGGATTATCTTTTGACATATTATTATCCCTTGTAATTAGCTAGGTTAAAAAGTTTATATTAATATTTTTAATTTTATAAATTATTTTTTAATTATATATAAAAAAATTAATATTTTATTTTTGTAAGTATAGAAATTTTAATATAATTTTCAAAAAAATAAAAATCGGAATAATAAAAATAGCTAATGAGGTAATACGTAAGAATCTGCATTCGTACCACAGCAGAGCGTCTACGAAAGCCACGAGAAGAACGTTCGGGGTAGAACTTTCTGGTAACCACGAAACGCTCGACTCAGCTTACCGACCCTGCAAACACAACTCGTGCTGCGTATGTGTAGGCTCTACGCGTACATTTAGCTGTATCACCAGAGACGAAGACGTCCGCTCTGTGGCCAACCGGCCGGTGGAGTGCCTCTGGTTCCGTTGCCATGGATTTCTTCAAATCCGTCTTCTCCGCCGATCCGACCTCCCCCCGGCAGAAGAATTCTCCGCCGGAATCCCCCCACCACTCACCGGACGGCGATGAACGAGGCAGCTTCGGCGAGACTGGCGGTTGGAGCTTTGGAGGGTTCGTGAAGACCTTCGCCACCAAGTCCGAATCGGTGATCCGGACCTACCGCCGGGACCTCGAGGAGTTCGGATCCGGCATCAAGAGGGAGACGGCGTTCCTCGGGGATGCCACCGCCCGCGCGGTCCTCGACCTCCCGGGCTCCCTCGATGCGGGTGCCTCCGTCGCTCAGGAGTCCCTGGAGTCCGTCGGCCGGATCGTCGACGACATCGGCGGTTCGGTGTGGCGGGGCACGGCCGAGATCATCTCCCGGGGTAAGGAAGCGATCATGTCGATGGAGGCCGAGGACAGTAGAACCGACCAGTACCCGTTCGATCAGGGGCCCCAGAATGGGTCTCCTTCTTCGAGAAGGTACAACCGGTTCGAGGCGCAGCTGCTTGCGATCCAGTTCGATGTGAATACGTTCTCGGAGGAGCCGGAGGATGCCCAGGATTTCAAAAATTGGAGATTAGGATTTGATTTGGCCGAGAAAGAGGATGAAATTGAGAGGCTGTGCTATGAGAATGGGTCGTTGGAGGGATTTCTTGAGAAGCTGGTGCCTCGATTGGTGGATTACGAGACATTCTGGTGCCGGTATTACTATCGTGTCCATAAGCTCAAGCAAGCGGAGGATGCAAGGGCAAAGCTAGTGAAAAGGGTGATTTCAGGGGAAGAAGAGGAGGATTTGAGTTGGGAGGTAGACGATGAGGAAGAGGATGAAGAAGTTGAGAAGGATGACAAGAAAGAAGAAATTTTGACAGAGAATAAAGAAGTACAGGAAGAAGGAAAAAAGGATGAGATTGCCAAGGTGGTGCAGAAGGAAGACATGAATTTTGAGTCTGTCATCATGGAGAAACATGCTGAGGTTTCTCAGGTCGAGAATTTGGAAACTTCGACAGCTAACATTGACGAGGGAGTGAGTACCGATCCAGGAAAGGCAGAAAATCCTGAAATTATTTGCAAGGAGGAGATGAACTCAAAGTCGGATGATGAAACAGATGGTAAGACAGTGCAAAAAGGGAAGACGGATGATGTAGGGTTGTGCAAGGATAGCAGCTCTTCAATTGTCTCAAGCCAGCATTCTGTGCAGGAGGAAGATGATCTCGAGTGGGATGAAATCGAGGATCTTGATGAACATGATGAGAAAAAATCTGGTGACAAGAGTGTAAACCCTCTTCGGGAGGATTTGCGCAAGAGACTCAGTGTCGTTGAGGATGACGAGGATCTTAGTTGGGATATTGAAGATGATGATGTGTCTACAAAATCTTGATCGAAAGGTATAACAATGTCAAACAAGTATCGTTTTTCTTCATTTATTTGTGAGCTGCTTGGCTGGTAATGGTTGCTCATGTCATGCTGTAAAATTAAATGTGATTGAACTTTTTGAATCTGTTAACATACTTATCTCTGCTGATCTTTTGCATATGCAAATTTGGAGCTGCTGGCCATGACATTGTTGGCCTTTTTTCTTTTATATTTTTGTCTATTTGTGTGTTTCAAAAGGCAAAAATACTGAATTACTTAATGTTGCCCTTCTCATGATATCTCTGGTTTCATATATGTTGGCTGCACTACTTTTTTTAATACAATAAAGTAGTAAGAATAAAGAAATTGAAATAGGGACGCATCAAAAGTTTCTTTTTGGGGGGTATTTACTACTTAATGAATAGTACCGTATATCTCTAAATTAAAGCAAAATTGCATCTGGGTGGAAAAAGTTGTCAGATTTCAAAAGTTTCTCGATGATCTTTATTTGAAATCAATTTGAAAGTAAGGAAACTGTAGGGAATTTCTTACATATATATTTCTAGAGGGAAAATGTGTCCTTGAGAGGAAAATGGCTTTTAAAATGTATGGGTTATGTAGACCATGAAGGTGCTGACTCTGTAGCTCCCTTATACTGACTTTTATTGCACCTGCCAAATTTAGTAGGTTAGTGCCAAACAGCTGCAAACTAAAAATCTTAGTAAATCTTGATTCAGTTCTTACCTTGGTTTTGAATTAATTTCAACTGTTCTCGTAAAAACTTAAAAACCATGTGTTAAAGTATTGTGTACCCAATTTGTGCTATTTATGAGCTAACATAGTATGATACTTTTGTAAACTATTACATGCTAGATGTGTCTGATCGGATGATTGAACAGGCATGTCTCAGTGCACTTATGCTTTGCTATGTTTGATAGACAAGGCATCGACCACGCAATCTTTGATTTGATATTTGTAGCCATGTTATGTGCTGGTTATTAAAAGAAAGAAATCTAATCTTGAACCCACTGATCAATTGCACATGAGATTTGTAGTCTAGCACCATTTTGGTTGGCATGTGTTTGACAATTCTTGGACATTGTTATCAGGTTGTCTACCGAGTAGTGAATTGGTGCTACAAACTGTATTTTCAACTATGCTATTGTTTCATCATATATCACTGATCAAGGATATGGAATTAAAGCAATGTTGTCGATCAGTGGTTACCCATGTTGCATGTCAGGTCTTGTAGGATCAGTATGTTGCTCTGATTGATTTATTGTGTCTATATGTTTGTTCTTACCCGAAACTTTTTTCTCCACAAAGAAGTATTTGTATTGACTTTTTCATTTTTCACAAACATTTAAAGCATATTTATATATTTTCATCATGATTAATGAAAAAGTCAACACCTTAGAAGCGCACCGTAAATGTGCCTTTACCTTGACAATGCATGATGCTGAGTAAAGGCTCTTGTTCCTCAGCAACCTCAGTTCCTGGAAAACAAGAACAATCTACATCAGGTTTTGGTATGTTGCTTTTCATCCTATTTTCTTCAAAGAGCTTGTGGATGCTCAGATTCTGACTATCGATAAATTGTATGTTTCACCATTTTCATCATATTTTGGCTGCTTAATAGTTAAAAATTAAAACCGTTTCTTTTTGGTGCCATCTTGCCTGATAAATTAATGCTTCACCATTTACAGCATCTTCTAGGAACATTACAATTTATCTGATCTGTATGCACTGTGAGGTGTCATCTAGGACCAACGAACTAAATCTCGCTCCAATGCAGGTCTTAGGAATCTAGAAACTGGTACAGTAACGGTATGTGATATATCAGACAGTATATACTGATTTTTTATTAAATAAATTAATAAATATAAAAATGAAGTATTGTGTAGATATCAAGCTACATAATTCAATACCAGTACTTAGTTGGATAGGTAAATACTAGTCTGTATCGACCGATCTAGTTACTTTTTTAAACCTTGTCTTAGACATAATAAAAATAAGATGGAATTAATACAGATTTATGGGTCTAAATTAGACATCAAAATTGCATATGTTTAGCAGATTGTATGTTAATGCTTACTTTGAACAAAGCTCTAGTTTTCTAGATTTTATGCTCTTGAATCCAAATGAAACCAAGCATGTCAGCTTGCATACCGTGTATATTCTGAGGTGTTACAATTTTTTAGTTATTAAAGAGTTCTGAATGCCATTTCCGAGTGCAATAGTTGAAGACACAACTTTGAGAAAGAAAACTGCAAATAGTGTTCATTCTTTTCTATAATAAGTTAATTAGGTAGTTAAGCCAAGTTATGTAGTACGGCAAAAACCTGTGATCTTACTAATCAAGTCTTGTTTTTTAGCTTCAGATGTGAAGTACAATGAAGCCTAGTAGATGGCCAGTTTCTGGGGAACCAAGTCCGAAGATAAGAACAGGAACTCCACTTCAAAACCAGAGAAGAAAAAGGACACTTCGCCTTTGTAGTTGCCAGTGAATGCTTTTTTGTGGTTTAGGTGGCAACGCATGTCACATATGTTTCTGTATCTATTTGTATCACTTGTCTGATGAGTAAGCTTAAGCTTATGACACAATTGTTAATTACCAACTGTTGTCCAAACGTTTCAACAGTATTATTTTTATTTAATGTTTAACTAATCTTTTATCAAAGATGAATAAAATACTGACTGTCTTTTAGGAACCCAATTTAATATAATTTAATGTTTCATCAGTCTCTCACTCAATTACTTGTTCCTCTGTATTATCTATTTTTTCTTTTATTTTTTGATGTTTTTTTATAAGATGTATTTAGAAATAGCTAACATTGTTGTTGGTCTAGAAAGCTTGTAGTGAAGCTTTAAATGAATTGAATTGTAAGCTTTAAATGAATTGAATCGTACGGTATAAATCAAGGTCTGTCGTACCGAAGCATACCGCTCGTACCGAATGGTACGTACCGATCCAACAGGTTATCGATACGTGGATCATCCGATATCGCTACAGTGCTACAGTACTATACTGTAGCATTGCTACAATATGAAAAAGTATAAAATTATTCGGTACACTAGGGTGTATCACTCGGTACGCTCTGATGTATCGCTTGAGACACTGGTACCGTACCATACCGAGCCCGGGTCGAAACGTCGATACAGTATGATACGATGAACTTTGGTATAAATGATATATGTCAAATTGCTAGTTGTGAATTATACATATATATATATATATATATATACATGTATATATATACATGTATATATATATTTTTATATATATACATGTATATATATACATGTATATATATATATATATATATATGTATATATATATACATGTATATAAGACGAGTAATTGGGTATCCAAATTTACTAAAATGTATGAATATAGTAAGTAGTAAGCATTGGAGAGAAACACGGCCTTCTTAGCTTTGATATGAACGGTTATGAAGTTTATAGTAAATATTTTTTTTAGTTAATGAAATAAACACCACGAAAAATATTTTAGGATATTTGAAAACTATAAAGATATATTGTGTACAGAAAAGCTTATTTTAAAAATATTTTGTATAATAAATAATTTTATTTGAAATTTTGCCATGAATCATATGCTTCAACAGGATTTGGTAGGAATTTATATATATACATATATGTATATATTCTGACAAAAAGATATTTTGGATATTCGAAAAAGATACGGATGCTTTAAAAGAAACACGCAAATGTAGGAATCGCCAATTTATATATTTTTATGTTTAATCAATGATTTTATTTTATTTTATTTTATTTTATTTTTATAAATTATTAATTTTGTGAACTGATCAGTTAGTCCTCTGTGGAGTGCTCAGACTTGACCGGACCGATCCGATTTCAATACGTACGCACGCAACAAGGTTGCGCCATGTTGGAGGCACGTGACAGAGGGTGCTCCGCACGTGCCGAGTGGGCTCGGTTTCCCTTTCGGCCTGTGGGGGTGGGTGGGGGCTCACCCCTGTGGCCTAGCCTTTTGACGCGGCATCGAGAGAAGCGCCAGGGAGACGCATCGAAGAAAGGCGAAGCCCTTCTTTCTCCTCCTCTCTCCTCTTCCCTTCCCTTTCCCCAGTTCTCTTTCCCTTTCTTCTCTTCTCGTGGTGGAGATCTGGAGGAGAAAGTTTACTCGCCTGATTCTTGTTCTCGATCGTGTGGGTTCGATAATGGAGCAGCTCGTCAATTTCATCATCCGCCCCCCAAGGTTCTGAGTCGATTCAATTAATTGTCCTTCTTTTTGGGTTTCTTTGTGCCTTTTGTACCTTTTGCATCGATATAATAGGCTTTTTTTTGGGTAATTTTTCGTCGAGGGCTTCGTGTCTTTCGGAATATAATTTGGTTTGATAACGTTGACATGGGAAGCGATATATCACGAGAGTCGCGCTGATGAGAATATTTCCTGCTGCAATAACGATTACGGTTCATCGAAATGCGCAGAATCGAGTTGCTGCCAATCTGTTCGTCGTCTAAATTGACCGAATCTTGGCCCGGGTTGACGGAAACGCGCATGACCCCTTTACGCTTCTTGGCCCAATTATTTCATTACATCGATCTCGGGGCGCGTGTTCTTGTTCTGCTGCAGTTGATCTTTGATGATGCGGTCATTGTCGAGTTGTTTCTCCACCGCGTTCTTCTTTGTTGCGCATTTTGTAATTATTGATCGAGATTGCAGCGGTATTCCGACAGCTTATTTTGACTTTTGTAAATATTGCTATTATTTCTATCATGAAAGAAGAATCATCCATAGACCCAATCATTTGGTTTCATACCTCCATATAGTTCCACGACTCCTAGGTCAGCTTCCTCATTAGAAATGATTGAGGAATTGTTTAGAGGTCCCATATAGAGATAAGTATCTATCTCAATGGATCTTGGTTTTGATGATAATTATAAGCCATACCGAGTTCTGCAGTTCATTTGACTGGATTTAAGGGCAGCTGATAGATTCTTGCAGCATAAATGTGACAAGCAGAGGAGTTAGCATAGAAGGTATGCTTAAGAAAAGATATTAGAAGAGATTCTGAGAGAGAGGAGAAAGAGGTGGTCTCATCCTTTCCCTTAATACTCCACACATCCATCTAGTTTAGCCAAGTGCACCTTTTTGTAGATACTAGATAGGTCGTCTACAGTTGTATTCCTAATCTGATTGGGGACACCTTGCATATGAAACTACAGAATCTAAAACGACCAGTATGGAGTTTCGATTATTAGACTAAATGTGGGCAAATGCAGATTGCTAAAAGGAACAAATCAGTAACTCAAAGTCCCTCTCGTGGTCTCGTGGATGCTGAATTGCAACCAGTTTGACTTTTTTTAATATATGAATATGATTGATTTGTAACTGAGCAATTGTAGTAAAAGATGTAGGTGATCTCATATGTTAAACCTCAATCCGACAGGTTCAAACCGGAATGAGGAGATTTGAGTGTGAAGTATTTGAAGACAATCTTGGGATATGTCTTTGTAAAAACATATGGAATGAAGGGCAAGTTGCACATATTGCCGGGTGTCTCATGGCTTAGGCTATCTTTTCACAGGATGAGCCTTGGCACCACAATGAGCCTTCTCATGTGTAATCTGGATGACTAGAGTTGTAGGTCACAGCAACATCTTTGCTATATTTATCAGCAAGGAATCAAATATCGTTATTACCTGGTACATACCACTTTTTATAGACCTGTCACCTGATGACCAGATAGGTTGTTACTAATTGGTATTTAGGTTTTTATTATTTTTGCTCGGACTAGCCAGTTATTCTGGTTCGCATAACAATGGTTGGTTGTACCTGGTTCAATTCAGTTTTTTGACAATTCCAATCAAGTAGCTGTACCAAAGTGGCCAAGGCTCTGATTGTTGGTTTTCTCAATTGGACTGGCCTATCTAACTTTGCTAACTATTCTCTATGCTTATAAAATTAAGATGCACACAATGTTCCTCTGAAATTTCGCATGGGCAGGAGTCATGTGAACTGGACCGTCATTGTAAATGAAGCTATACTTATAACTTACTTGGTCCTTGAACTGATAATGGTCTTTAGTTGGTCAGCATCACAAGCAACATGTCATAGGGTTACCAGCAATTTAGCTTATAAAATGTGAGACTTTTCTTGTTGTCTTATGCATATTCTGATATATAGCTACTTATTTATGCTTTTTTTTAAATTTAATCTCTCGCTCAAAGGTATGACATGTATGTTATACGTTTCAGAGCTGATTACAGTCCACAAGATGATTTGTTGGAGCAGGAGTTTATGCTGAAGGGACGATGGTTTCAGAGGAAGGACTTGGAGGTAACAATATTTGATGACTTTTCTGAGCTTTGTTACTGACGTACACCGCTAAGAACTTCTTTAGCATGTGACCTGTTTGCACCTGCGGCTGCTTGTTGGTTGAAACATCATGATGTCCATGAAGCTTCTCTTGTAGCTGCTCTCCACTATTGCATTATAAAAGCTATCCAATTATTCCTTATTTTTCCATGTTACATTGTGAGAAAAATACAGAGTGATGTTATATTCTTTAGAAAGAAAAGAACTGAACTTGGTTCTTACCAGTATGAAGAACTGGTCGGGGAAATAAACCTTTGTCTGACGATGATATGTACTCTTTAGCGGTCTTCTAAAATCTGCCACTATATGTATCTTGTTAGATACTTGGTCCATTATAAATATAAGTTGCCCAGGAGCAATGATAAAATAGCACGTAATGAACAGTAGTATTAGGAAGCATAAATATATCAAAAGCATCATGCAAGAAATAAAAACAAGTTTGAGTGCAGTTCTTATTGTTTGGTTTCAAATGACAAGTATTACCAAGAGGTTCTTAATCGAGGTTCAAGGTCTTCTATCGGAGCTGGTGCTTGGAGCAACTTGACTTTCTTTTTGTCTAGTTTTACAATTATCAGCATGGTTGGATGCTGCTCATTAAACTATCTTGAATTCTAAATTGTTCTGATATCTCTGAATTCAAAACTTTTCATAATTCATTTAATCCTTACAAGAAACCAATGAGCCATCTAAGCAGAAACCAACAGCAATGATGCTATTATATCTATTTTGCTCATCAATCCAAGTCTTCACTAATAAAAACAATGATATCATGAATACTGTGGAGATAAATGGTCAGGCTCAAAGTTTCAAACAGAGGCTGGACTAGTATGCACTAATCGGTATTCTCGATCCTGATCAGGGATCGACAGTGGATCATTTAGGTTGGTACATTGCCTTTTTCTTTGGTGAGGGCAGGTGCAGGCACATTTATTCTTGTTGGCTAAACAAATACCTAGTTTTAGTGGGTTTGTAATTTTTTTAATCTCAGTGGCAGGTTTGGTAAGTCAGTGTGTGCTTGCATTTGTTTGTTTTTTTACCTTGTTTATGTTAACATGGATATTAGAATATTTCATTTCAGGTCATAAATGGTCGAGGAAAGAAACTTCAGTGCAGTCACTATGTACCCCTTGTGATTCCAGAAGGAAAAGTTTTACCTTGTGTTATATACTGTCATGGAAATAGGTAACAAAGAAATTGCAGATTTGTTCTGGATATCTTGTCAGGGTGTCTGCACTACATTCATCTATTATCCTATTTGTGTAGCAACATGGTTAGAATTTAAATTGATTTATCCATTCTGCTATATTTTGTTATGCGGAATATATTTATTTTGGACAATTTCTTTAATGCAACTTATAGTTATATGAACCTTGAAAGCAGCAACATGAAATGTAGGTGCCATAATGACAAGCATTATTTAGCTTAATGGTGGTTCCTATGTGAACTTTTTAATCATTCAGTTTTTCTAAATTGCTTATTCTTCTCTATCACTAGTCATTGCATATAATCTCAAGCGACAAAATAGAAAAATATAAGATCTAGAAACTGCTTATGGCTAATGCTAATTTGTGATATTATTTTAAAATTGAAGTTTTACGTATGTAGCTTAGAGCAATGTTTGCCTCACCGGTTTGAACTGATGTATCAACTGGCCGACGTTATGGTATGTACCACTGTGTACTGGTGTATCATATGTCGACACAACAAAGTGTGTTGATGGCATAGGAAAATGACAAATAAAAATTTCTGAAAAATAAAAAAAATTAGATTGGGGTTTTTAAGTTGGAAATAAATATAAATTTAGTAAAAATAATTTAAATTAAGAAAGAATAGTGATACATATCTTTTATGAACTTTGAAGAGCAAATCATAGGTGTTAATCCTATTAGTTGTTCCTCTTAACTTTGTGGAGTTTAAGAGAATAATCTAAAGTTAAAGAGTCTTTCCTTTAACTTTGGTGTTAATCCTCTTTAATTAGCCTCCCAAGCATGATCTAATCTATAAATCACAGCCTTGTGGAGTTTAAAAGAGTGCAATTAAGAGAATGAGAGAAATATGTGGTGAGAAAGTGATTGGGAGAGTAGATGAGTTAGAGAGATTGAAAGGGGAGGGAATGAAGGGGTGGAAAGGGTTTAAAAACCTTTTCTATTGATTCAAACGATCAAATGAATCATTTGAATCAAATCAATCCTGGCCTTTGATTGTATCGATCGAAATTTGACCTTTCTGACCGGTACAGACCCTGTATTGGGTGATACGGGGTCATATAATACAGACCACCCGATACAAGGTGGTTCACATACCGATCCCCTATCGGATAGGTATGTACTGCCCGTACCAAGCGGTATATTGTGGCATGGTAGACCTTGGCTTAGCATACCTAGCCAAGAAGAATGGGCCAATTCGAAGTAGGTAAGAATAAGGAGACATAGGTAGTACCATAGACTGGTACAAACCCCGTATCGGGCGATACAGGGTCATATAATACAGACCACCTGATACAAGATGGTTCACATACTGGTCCCCTATCGGATACGTATATACCGCCCGTACCAAGCGGTATGCTGTGGCACAGTAGACCTTGGCTTAAGAGTACCTAGCCAAGAAGAATGGGCCAATTCGAAGTAGGTAAGAGTAAGGAGACATAGGTAGTACCATAGTAGTTGTACAGAATGCTACATAAGCCCTCAATTGATGGTGTCTATGGTTCTTCATAGAGGCAAATGGAGGAGGGATATGTGGTTTCTTAGTAGGAATCAGAGACATGGAATATATTGTTTGACTAGTGCCACTAGTCATAGTTTGATACTTTGATTTTATATGTTTTACATTATAACTGCTTGAAGGAGTTCTGGACTTATTTTGATGAAGTTTAAAATTACAACAGCCGAAGATTGCTCGATTATAAAAAAATGAATGAAAGAAAAAAAGTGGTGCTGATAGAATTTGTAATACTAGTTAGTATTCTAATATTATATTTGAAAACCAGTAATTAAAATCTTGTAATTTGACGAGAGATCCGAAGATATTTTTTATATAAATACTTCAAATATTTTGGTTGAATTTTTGGGAGATCAATCCTTTTTTTTAATTTTTTACAAAATTTGAGGGCTTCATCGTAAGTGATTAGACATCATAGAGTTATGTCCATTGTCTTAAGTTGTACCTGTATTGTGCTAGTATTCTAGCAGCTACATTGTAGCATATATTTGGCAAGGTGCTTATGCATAAATGAGAAACTAAGATGGTTACTGCATATATGTGCCTAAGAAGTATTATGCAGATCTCAATTACAAGTGCAACATCTCTTGCTCAGAGGCTGTTAAGTTTTCTGTAAGTAGTTAAAATAAAATTGCCTAGTTGTTTGGAGCTTTTGTGGACTATTCAAGGTTCCAAAGTTGGTTTGTATTAATACTGGGCCTTAGGTGGATCATTTTGGTACTTCTACCGTTGGGCGAGTGTTTACACCCTCATGTTGACTAGTACAAAGTGACCAGACCTAACAAAATTATAATTTTAATGGATTTTGATGTAAATAAAAAAACATATTTTGGACCAAATATATATTGAACAATGAATCGAAATATATTTTAATTTTTAAACATTCATTACAAATCGTATGTGAAGAAAAGATGTATAAATTTCAAAACATGATGCATTATGGATGTATTATTTGATAAGAAATTTCATATATTATGCCTACTGCCATCAAATTATCACCTTGAGACCATGAGAGGCAGTTCAAGGACCTTAGTGTGATTCTGTTATATATTAATATTTTAGTTTTAGGAGTGTGATTCAGTCATATATTATGCCTACTGCCATCAAATTTCATGTATTATTTGATAAGAAATTTCATATATTATGCCTACTGCTATCAAATTATCTCCTTGAGACCATGAGAGGCAGTTCAAGGACCTTAGTGTGATTCAGTTATATATTAATATTTTAGTTTTAGGAGTGTGCTTGCAACCGATTCAATGGAATCTGATATAGGTACAATGCGCTAATGTGTTTTTATTATGTTTCTTGTTACGGAATGTTAAATGTTAGTATTTTACTGTAGATACCACTATAATACAATTGCCAAAAAGTTTTTGGTAACTTATGAATTTCTAAAATGCTCTACTGACATGTTACAACTCTCATGTAACAGTGGTTGCAGGGCTGATGCTAGCGAAGCCGCTATTGTTTTGCTGCCCTCAAACATTACTGTGTTTACACTTGACTTTTCGGGGTCTGGACTCTCTGAAGGAGAACATGTCACTCTAGGATGGAATGAAGTAAGTGCTTACTTGATTAACTGAGAAAAAAAGTTTATTGTACAATAATATGTTGCTATTTACTAGGTTTTTGAGGCCTTCACCTTCTCCATTTTTAGTTGATTGGTTTTCCCCTTGAAACATAAGATAGCCACCTGATTTGGGTCTCTGATAGCTCAACAGGAATATTCTATTTACAAGACTATGATATAAATGGTTTTATAAGTCGGTTAAATGGTTTTATACAAATGTAAAAAAGCAATATCATTAGTTAGATTAAGAGCATGTAAATCTTTTTCTATAGTTTCTAATAATTTCTTCTTTTGTATGTCTCTACCTTTCGTCGCTTTCATTGTCTCACCTCTTTAAACTACAATATGTATAGGTTTTCTTAATATGTATTCATACCATTTTAAATTGATTATCCATCATTCTATCATCCGTGGAGCTACACATAATTGTTTATGAATGAGAGGATTTCTTTTTCTATATTTCCTAATAATTCTATACATCCACCTTAACATTCTCATCCCAGTGATAAAAACTTTGTATATTTGTTGCTTTTTAATTGGCTAGCACTCACATTCATGAAGCATTGTAACCTAAGCATTATCTTAAATTTTTGAATCTGATGATGGTTTATAAATCAGGTCAAAATAGAAAAGATTAAAAATGGAGAACAAGAAACAATGCGTTAAGCTATAAGAACAATCAAAATTTCATTACGTATTGGCTTGTAATTAGGTCAATAAGGCTTTAAGAGTGTTAACTCATGATCTGGTCCAAAATTATAATATTGTGTGTTTTTAGATCGGATGAATTCATTACTAGTAGATATCAATATTAATTATTAATAATCGTATGCATTGTTTCTTGGAGTTGAGAGATGTGATCATGGATGGTGTCTGTCACGGAAAGCAAAACTGAACGAAAGGGAGGGATTGTTCCTAAATGAATGTGGGAGGTCAAAGATTAGGTTCAACAATGGCTCTTATGAGCAGAGGGATCCTAAGTATGAGGCCAATCCAAACTGGTTTTTGGTTTGATTGCTCATTTAGAAATCAGTGGATAGTAAAGTTATGGTGGATTTTAGCTGATATTATTTTAAGCCAGTAGAACATTTTTGTGTCGGCTTCAGATAAAAGAATAGCACAATGCACGAGACTATTGCAAATCTGGGTCCACGGAGGGTCAATATAATTTTTTGCAGTTCCAATAACCAAAGTCAGGATATCTTGACTTTTTTTTTGTGGTATTTGCCAATTTTATATCAACTTTGTAAGTTGATTTGGCAAACTATGCATGATACAAGAGGCTGCTTGCCACTGTGTTTTCTGTGTTGCATTTCGTTTTAAGTGGGTTGATGTGCTTTTTTATCCATAAGATTGTTTTGTGCCAGAATCACAAATCTTGTTGCAGTTGCTCTGCAAAGGTTGCCTTTAGGCCTCTGTAATGGACATTCTTTAATGTTATGTATATTATAAAAGTATGCAGGAGCCGCCACCTCGAAGGAAGTGATGCAGATACCTTGAACATGAGCCTCAGTCTAGAAAAAGTTTCATATTACCTTTATCTCTTTTCAGCCATTTGATTAGGCTGTGATAGTCTCCTTGATTTTAATTGATGTGAGGTCACATGGGTGTGTTCATTAATCACACCTGATGATAATGTTGTTTGGTTATTCCAGAAAGATGATCTTACAGCCGTGGTTGATTATTTGAGGACCGATGGAAATGTCTCTTGCATTGGTTTATGGGGACGCTCAATGGGTGCTGTGACCAGGTATTCTTTCTGGGCTTTGGGGCATTATATTGAATTTAATCATTTATAGTTTTTGGTTATTGGGCACAACATACTGTTAATATGGAATACTTAATTAACTGCATTTTCATTTTTCAGGAAAGGATTTTGCAACTATTGACTTATCACATCTTTTTCTTTTTTGTTGTCAATATATAATTTTTTCCATAACCAGACACACAGATTGAATTTCTGGAAGCTTACATGTCATGCCACTAATTTCATGTGTGTGATATAGTTTTGAGTGTTTTTTTTCATAAACTTATCATCAATTATTGTGGGTTCCCAAAGCCCAACTTTTACTATTTGCAGCCAGTGACTGTTGTACCAACTACCAACAGAAATTTTTTATGCATATCCTGAATACTCTGAATTCTACCAACTTGTAAAATATTGGCTGGATACATTGGCTGTTTCCAGAAATTCGTGCTCGATGCATTACTTGTATGCCGAGTCTGATTTCTGAATTCTGTATTATCTTGAGTTTGGCCAGAAACATGCATTTGCAACTAATTTGCTTGCATTCATTGTTTGAGAACCAGTCAAATTCTTTTTACTTTTAAGTTTGGCTATATTTTTTGTTTTCTCTGCTCTTGGAGGGTGAGGGAGGTGAACAAAGAAGAGAGTAACTCTGAATTTTTCAAGCTGCTAGCAACAATGAATGACGTTTGCGAATAAGCTCTATTACTTCTTAAAGAATTGGCATGCAGATCAAAGTATTGATGCCTTTTGGTGTCTTTTTCATCCAGGAAACGAAAAGAAACCCAGTGACCTGTCACATAGTGTGTAACATAGTATTTATAGTTCCACACATTGTCATAGACTAATCTAAGGGCTTCAATTATAAAGCACAATAGTCCCGGAGATCTTCTTAAAGAGAAAGAGTGGTGTGCTCATGCACACCAATTTGGGAATGTAAGGACGTGCCAGATGGTCTTGGTTAAGGGTTCAAATTTTGTGTGGTCTAAGGAGTCTTTTGCCCCCTATTTTTTTCATGTTTAGGCTGATCTTTTTCCAGTGTAAGCTAGCACAGGGGACATGCAAGTAGTATCTTGCCAAGTGGTACTGTGCCTACAACGATATAGTAGCCCTCATGATGTCTGCATTTTAAACCTTGGTCTTGAATAATACTGTGGCTCTCATGGTAACTTTCTACACAAACAACTCAAATGCATCAGCATTTGGAATGTAAATTCTCATAATTAACCCATTATAAATTTTTTTATGCCAACCTGGACAGTCAACAATTTACATACCAACATCATTTATAGTGACTAATTAACAAATTGATGATTAGTAGTTATGCCAGTTAATTTTTGTGCTTCTACGTTATCATTGCATTTGATATCAATCATATCACATTTAGTTTAAGGAACTGTTATAGGTTTTTTGTCTTTTTGTTAATACTTACTGAAGATTAAATACTTGTTTCTACAGCTTGATGTATGGAGCTGAAGATCCATCCATTGCGGGAATGGTGCTTGATAGCCCATTTTCTAATTTGGTGGACCTAATGATGGAACTTGTTGATACATACAAGTATCCATTACCAAAATTTACTGTAAGTTTTGTTTACATGTGATCTTAATATTGTACATAAAGGATCTATTCTTCTAAAATTTGAATATGAAATTCTGTTTTTGAGATAAGGTTTGTTCCAAGGTATATAGTTTTGAATAATACTATCCGTACCAGGCGGTACATATCGGTCTGTCAGTTGATCGGTACACGGACCGTCCGTTACCGGACGGAATATATATATATATATATATATATATATATATATATATATATATATATATATATATATATATATATATATATATATAAGGTGACGTCGCGTCGCCTCGACGACGTCTCCCCACGTGGGAGATTGAAAAGGTGACGTCGCCTTTTATAAAAAAAAATATATATAAATAAATAAATAAATAAATATATATATATATATATATATAAAATCTTTTAATAATAAATATATATTTATTAATTTATATATATAAACGAGGCGATGTCATTGAGGAGAAGAGAGAGCCAACGTCGCCGAATTATATATATATATATATATATATACACCGAGCGGTATACCGCTCGGTATACAGTATCGTATCGTATCGATCGAATATCGAAACTCCAGTACGGTACGATTTTTCAATCCTTGATTTGTTCCATATATAAATTGATTGTACTTTTGGTTTCTTAAATGAATTTTATTTTAAATATTTTGTGTACATGGTTTATCAATCATACATGCGAAAATGTGTGCTACTAAATGTTAGATTATTTTGGTGGTATAGGATATAAGGAATTTGGTGAAGATCCATGTTTATGGTTAACAAATCATTATTTTTGCCAACAACTTTTTATAGTAATCCTTCCTTCCACAGGTTATTTATCCTTGTAATATTAACCTACAGAGCTATTTGTTTTATAGGGCTATTAGTGTAAAAGTTTAAAGTAAGAGGGACTTGCATGTCATTTTGATTAATCTACAAGGTTATATGCTATGGTTGCTCAAGTAGTATTGGATAAAATATTTTGATGAAAGGAATATCTAGTAGTTGGTTTTCTTGGTAACATGTATGGTTTGTAACTAATGGACAATATAGGGCATAAACTCCACATGTGACATATGTGCAGTTCGAGAAATAATGGAAATATAGGACAACACAACATTGACATGACAATTATTTGACTATTGTTTCCCTAGATATTGCTTTTATTTCTAGATGAAGCTAAATATGAAAGGTTGAATTTGTAGTGGCATCGGTAAGCTAAATAAAGGAAATACTGAAATAATATTGACAACCTTTCTTTAGTGCGGGACCTTTATGTAAGATGCTCATGCATTACCTTAATCAGTAAATATTGGTCAAGAACTTCATCTGTAATTTCTCTCAAAATTTCTTGTTATGCTTTGATGCTGAATTATTTTCTTCTGGGATACAACTTTTGGTAGATGCATACATGGCCTTATCTATGAAAGATGGAACTGCAGAACCTTTTTTATGCCTTTGCATTTATATTATTGCTTTGCATTCTCTTCTGTTGTTTGGTATGTATTTTTTGTTTATACCTGCATGCAATTCATTTGCTTGTGCAACACATCCCTGTAGGTAAAGCTTGCAATTCAGCATATGCGCAAGATTATCAAGAAGAAAGCGAACTTTGATATCATGGATCTTGATACCATTCAGGTAAATTTCACAGAGATGAAAAGCCACCTTGTAAGGTAGATAAATTGATCATATTGTCTTGGAAACTCGTGTTCTGAATAGTTATTTGCAGCCAAATTTGTGGTAACATATCAGAAAAGACCTTTCATATTCTTCACGAGCATATGATAATTGTTTCAGTTTTCTTTTATTCCATTTTATGATTAGTGATGTTCATGTAAGATAAGTTTCACAACAGTATTCCAGTTAGTGGTAGCACATAAGGTGTTTCAAAAGATAGTGGTACCAGGATGAATTTGAACATGGGCAGTAGCATGATATGTGTGAAGCAACACAAAACTGTCAGTTATTGTTGCTAGACTATCACATTGGCTATAAACAGCCTTAATACACATGGCCTGCATATGCAATCTGGTATTCCAATTCCCTGCATTTTGAGTTATGTAGGTTCTTGGTGTAGAATAGATAAATGGTGGTCCTGACAGACATATATGAATTAGTAACGGAGAGAAAGAGATCTAAAGAGGGAACAAGGATTCCTCTGGGGTCTTTTTGTGGTTCTGTTTTCTGTGGGCCAAGGCCCTGCACAATCTACAGTCAGACTTGTGCTCAAGTGGAATCAAACATTTGACGAGAGTCACGAGACGAAAGGGCAATTTTTCTTATCAACCAAACAACCAGGCAATGACTTTTCTAGGGTTATTAAGTTACTAATTCATGTATTTCTTTTCATTTATATCATAAGTTTGGGATTGAATAGGATAGGTGTTGCTCAATATGTAAATCCTGTCCCAAATCCTAGTCTGGGTTTTTATTTCTTAACCTTAATTTGATCTGTAATTTGTGATGCTCTAGTGCTGCGCAGAATTAGGTAGAACTCAAGTTAGTTTGCTTGGAATTTACTCATGGTTGGTCTTTTCTTGATTCGCTTATTTTCACTTTAACATATTGTTTTTCTATTCTCTGTTTATGTTTTATACTAGACCCAAAATGCAGGCCATTTGTGCATCCCTGCATTAGCAGAAGCCCTGTACTCTGGGCTGCCCTGTCTGAGAAGAATCTGCAGACTGCCAATGTTCTAGCCGAATGGGCAATAGGAAACCACTGGTTGCTTATGCAGTGTACATCTTGCTGAAAGACAGTATCATCTACTGGAACTACTTGTTAACAAGTTGACAAATGTATGAAAACTCAAAAAAGGTCCACTCTGTTGGGATATTCCTCAAAGACTAAGCCAAAATGAGGGGTATTCTTTCCATCAAAAGAACATCTCCAGTTCCTCCCTAACCAAGTGACAATCATAAGAGGCTGAATTAGCAAGATTCATTAATGAATGGCTGACCAAAAGAGAGAGCAATTTGAAACAACCTAGTACTAAACTTGCAATTTTAGCTCATAAAGAAAGACATTTAACTATCACAAGAGTCAAAAGTGATAGATTATATGTCCGGGCAAACCTCTCTTTGTCAATCAGGTCACCCGTTTCTGATTTCCCCTGGAGTCCGGGCTTACATTCATTTTACTTAAAAAAGAGGAAAAATGGGGCCTGGGTGGCTTATCAATTGATTATTGCTGAACTGAATAGTTAAAATAGCTTTCATCATCTCCAACTAAACATCTTAATTCGTTTACCGGTAACATATATTTTTGGAATTGCATTATGCTAGTTTCCTTTGTTTTCGTTATATTGGCTTATGCTCTATATGGAATCAATTATTCCTCTGATCTTATAGGTGGCGAAACGTTGTTTTGTGCCGGTCTTGCTGGGACATGCCATTGATGATGATTTTATACGTCCACACCATTCAGATGATATATATAGTTCCTATGTTGTAAGTCCCTTTCTTGCATTTTCTTCTTTCTCTGCTATTTTCACTCTTTTGTTTGTTTTTCTTCTTCCTGTGGCTGTTACTGGGATCCTTGGAGGCAATTGCACTTCAACATTCGTAATCATATTTTCCTTCTTATTTTGGTTGGAGTCAGCATGCTTGGCTTGCCAACATTGCTGATGATTAACTTGAAATCATTTAACTTAAACAATGACAGCATACTGGAGAATTTGTACGATCTATGTGAAGAAAGGGCCTTTTGTTTTTGCAAGATAGATAATTTAATGTAGCAATCTTCAAATGGTTGTCGTTTATGGTTTTTTTTTATGGTTAAGGTTCTACAGGATGAGTTTACATCAAGATACTATCTTTGATTTAGGTGTAAATTCATATTTGCCTTCTTGTTCGCATGGAATTTCACAAGAAACTGAAAAAAATTGCAAATATCACAGACTCCCTTTTAAAGTTTACATATACTTTAGTATTTTTCTACATGTACTTGTTGGGAAGGTACTAATGTGGAGTTCATGAAGATGGCTGCAAATGCTATTTTTTAGATGAGTTAACACGAATATATATCTGAAAACCTAAACTTCTTTTTCATTTCATCCTTTTCCTTCCTACTTTCATGCTTCAACTAATACTTCATAGAGATTCTTTATGAAGATACTCCTATCTTTATTGTTTCTTTTACTATTTTTGTTTACACAAGTGCAATTATATATCTGTTTTAGAGACGACTGTACCCCACAGATTTTTTTTAAGTGATGGATCTTGCCTCCTGTTATTCTTGACCGCACTATATTGGTTGACTAATAAATTTCTGAGGTAATTTCGCAAGTTCGTGGGTTCCACCGCATTGTCTGTGGGAGACCACTTCACCCAGTAAAGTTTCTGGGATGATTTAATAAACCAAAATAGCAATTTTCTGTTCTTCTAGGTTAGTTTAGCACAATATATTTGTGCATGAATATATGTGTGCCGCATATATTTTGTCTGTGGTTCTTTTTCCATTTTGATTTCAAGATGTAGTAATGAAGCATGGAAGTGCAGAAAACATTACTTTTTTGGTATATCTGAGAAGCTCTAGCTTGCTATCTCTTCTCCTTTTTTTTTTGTATATCTGATGAAAATAGACCACATTACTTTCTTATGTGGCTTCGTGTAATCTGAAACTTGCAGGGAGACAAAAACATCATCAAATTTGATGGAGATCACAATTCCCCACGCCCTCAATTTTACTTTGATTCAATAACTATATTCTTCCACAATGTATTAGACCCTCCAAAGTCTGTCTCTGATGAGCTTTATTTTCACAGAATGCATGACTTTTTTGGTCAGGTAAGTCATAGCTCAGAGTTACATTTTTGTAGTTTGGTATTCTTTATGGAGTTGGTTTGACCTCTGTGATGATTCCATCTCTAGGATAATTGGGATAACGTGCATGAATATGAGAATCAAAATTCTGTTGAACCACCTCAAGGCAAGTCTCATTAGCCTTATGAGCCATCAATGAGGAACATGTTTTCTAAAGTAATTACATATGTTTTTATGATTTTATTTGTTTGATACTATAGTGTTCATTTTGATCTTTTTGTTTATGCACTAGAACTTGCACCTAGCGGCACGGAAGATGCTATTGCTCAATTGCGTTCGCGGAGACCTATGAGTCGGACAGAGGTATGGTTTTAAACAGTTCCATGATATATTGTATTTTGCAAGCATCTTTAAGATGTGTGTAATATGCTTGTGAATATTATGCTTAACAAGAGTTAAATTATCCTCCTTCAGAATAGTCATAATATAGTCTGCTTTGTATGATTTTATGATTAATTGCATTTGCTGGGGAGAACAGCTATACTATTGCCTTTACCTTTTATTATCAGTTCTCATGGAAGCTTATTGAAAACCATATTAACTGAGAAACTTTTGATTAAGATTTTATTGCATTTTAAGATCAACTAGGGATGCTTATTGATAACTAGTTCTTAATAAAATGGTAATTTGGCAGGTTCCTTATTAATTTCCTAAATGATTTAATATTCATTTATCATATTTTAGATGCAATGAACATTTGCAGTGTGTGCCCAAGAAAAATTTAGTTTAAAATTTGTCCAAGTAGTTCAACAATAACATGGTTATTAACTCAATACTGCAACACAAGAGAGATGGGATTAGATACATATTTTTATGTTCTTCACATGTTAATTTCTAAATTTTCGCTCCAACATGAATTCAGAATCTACGCCAGCCAACAACTCCACAACAATGCTTTAGTTCCTCCCTAGCTCTTTTTTATAGTCAACTATGAGATGTTGTCATATTTCTCCAATGTGCTACTGTTTTTCTTAACATATTAGTTTGACCAGTTGTATCATAGCATCTAAATCTCATTGCCATCCTTCTCTTTTTCTTGCAAATAATTACTTGTGCCATGTAATACTCTCTTCATGTGACTGAGATCAAGTGCCACATCTTACTCCCTCATGGGCCTTTTCATTTTTTGTGCTTTCAGGTGCTTAACCAGTTTTGTACATTGCAAGCTTTTCTTGTTCATTTTAAGCTCATATATGCATCTGCGGATCCTTTTGCAGGTTCCTCGTGATATTTCCTCCCAAGAGAAACAACATGAAGATGAGGTATAAACTAGTTCATGCTTTTTCCAAGCTGTTTGTAGGATGATTTAAAATCCTGGGGGTCCATGGCCCAACCAGTGAGGGTCTGATTCGTACTGGCATACCAACACATGTAACCTAGTACATGCCGTGGTATCCAGGAGGAGGACAGGTGGAGAGGAGACAAAGTGGAGTAGGAGAAGAGTAGTAGTACTGAGAGGATGGGTGGATGGTGGCAGATGATGAGCATCACAAGGCACAAGAAAGATAGAGAGAGAGAGGGGGGAGAGGAAGAGATAAAGAGGCCAAGTGATTTAAGTTCAACTCTAAATTTTAAAAAAAGAACTGTACTGGACTGGACCACAAAGGGTTGGTTGGTCCTTGTCCCATTTCACCATCGGACCAGTACATATTGCCCAGTATGGGCTGGTCCTGGCAGTATTTTGAACCTTGGTTCATAATAGATTTCTACTCTGCCCATGACTATTTATGGTTATCAACTTTGGCTTAATATTTTCTTAAATTATTGCTTTTTTCCTATTTGCAGATTATCCATTTACATGTGATGGAATGTCATACTATTTTATGATTTCAGTATTTAATTTTCTAGTAAGCTGCACTAAAGTTATCTTATAGGGTAAATGTGGGCCAACATATCTTCTTGCATTCCACAAGTAAAATGGCCAGATTTAGTGGTTTTGCTCAAAGCGACCAGGAACATGTTAATACAGTTCAATATATGATTCTTCAAGGATCAGGAGAGAGATGGAAGTAGTTTTAGTGTTTGCCACTAGCATAACTATCAGTTGAGGATAGAAACAATCACAACCATTAGGACAATAAGCTTTGACAGTTGTCTTTGATTTTTTGTCAATTATAAGGTAGTCAGTTTTAAACTAAGTAGACAACTGCAAGTTCCAGTGATTTTGCTTGGCACATTGATTCTTCAACTTTGGAGGTTTTCAACTTTATAGAAGCATTCAACCTTTTCCTAGCTGGTGCTTAGTTAGTGTCAGTCTATGGTTAATATATACATTACAGATCTAGAATAGAAGTGAATACTAAGCAGGTTGAAGGGGGGAGTGAGTAATACGAGCAAATGTCTTTCCAATGGCCCAATTATTCTTGTTGGAGCTCAAATGTTGGTACCAAGCAAGTAGGAAGGTGGCAATTGCAGAAGAAGGACCTGATTTGTCTGATGATGCTTATCTCCTTCTGACTTGGTAAGCATCTCAGCAAGTATGAATTAAGTAACCATTACCGGTTGCTGTAGTATCTTTAAGAATGTCATTCTTCAAATATTTTGGTCCTACTTTTAATTTTCAGAAGAAATGTTCTTTGGGTTGTCGGTAGATAAAGAAATTCATTGAATTAGCAAAAAGAAGATAATCTAATGTGTGACAAGGGCTAAAGTTCATGAACTAACCTTCCATGGTGTTTATCTATTCTTTCTCGGTCCCATTTTCATTTTCTGGTGCAACTTCCCAATGGACTTTTTTTGTGTCTTATGATGCACTTTTTTATCGCAGAACTATTACATGATGTTATTAAACAAGTTAATTAACCAAAATATTGAGATAGCATGTTGTGTCGGTAGGGAAATCTTGGAGGGAACATCACATGCGCAGCGGAAGAACATAAAAACAAAATCCCTAAATTTCTCATCTATGTGTTCGTTGTCGTGCGAATATTGGTGCACAAAAATCACGAAACTTAAAGTTGCGTATATTAAAGATTGTATTACCTAGGGATTTCGTATATCCTTGAATCCCTGCAAATCTGTAGGAGAGGGTGAAGGAGGTCAAGCGTCCTCCTCTCTAGCGGTGATCTACACAGCAGGGCTACGACGATATTCCTCAAAACTCCAAGCCTGTTGTATAAGGAGGAGAAGGGGAGGAGAATAGGAGATGACAACTAAAGAGGCTCTAGCCCATGAATCATTGGTTCCCTCCTATTTATAGAGGTCCCCTGTCAACATAACCCTAAATCCTGCTCTATTGGGTATTGAATCTCCTTTCAACTACCTAAGTCTGTTAGATTAGTGGATCTCTATCCAATAATCTCTCATTGGCTTTTACCGGATCTCATCCATAGGATCTAATAATTCATGGGCTTATTAGATATCCAATAAGATAGGGGTTTCGGCGGATATCTCATATCCGAACCTCTACTCATCACAACGCCTACCATATATGTACCCTCTAGGCCTATTATCGAGCTGGCGCAATCCCCAGACGATACAGGAGAATCCAATCCATTGGACCTGTCTGTCCTCAGTTACTGTATACCTATAGTCTCTCATCCATCTAATATCCTAGAGACCGTATATCGGGCATGGTGCTGTTAGACCCATACAATTTCTACTCGAGTCTCGCTTTAATCGGATTTTCCTGAAGAACTCTTTCTCTCTCAATCCGAATGACTCTGGTTAGGGATTTGTCTAAGTAAGAACACATGAGATATTCCTCTTATAACACCGAGAGGGGATGATCCTCTATCGATACTCAATAGTCCTCATAAGGTTGGATATCACTTTCGATGATCGACTATGCTAAATCTGAAATCTCCAGACCTATAAGTCCGGTATCAAAGAGTGGAGTACTCATATAGGACATCCTTGGTATCTTAAGTCTAAGGACTAGATACACCACTAGGATTACGAAATCGTTGTCTGATAATAAAGCATCATTAACTATCCAACATTCCATAAGCGGATCAATTAGTGAACTCATTCTCTAATGAGCACTTGTACTATATCCCTAGTGTCTCCACACGAGCAGCTATGAGACCAGCTGCATCCATCACATGGACGGGTATACAACACATCAGTCTGTTTGGTTATCTCGATGTCCCTCTCGAGAAACCTATGACCGTGATTATTTAGGATCTGTGTTAAAAGCGAATCGATCTCATTATCGTGATCTCATCACGATTCGATTCTTATTGCACAGATCCATAGACATCACAATATATTCAAGCAAAGTGATAAAATGTCAAATAATAATAATAAGCAAAAAAACTGCGTGTCAAGTCACACGTGTCATCACTCATGTGATTGGCTTGCAGGGCACCTATGACTAGCAGTGTCATGAGTCAATACAACATTGTTGTCATGGCTGAAATACCTGTGATATGCATTCTGTGCCCCATTTTTGTATTGGACCAGCACAGCATGGCAAAACTGGCATGTGTTACGGCATGAGATTTGCAACCTTGCAACAGTGTCATAATTATCAACACTCAACAATCACTCAAAGGAGTGTTACATTTGATAACTCTTGTTAGCAGTAATGCATGGGGAATATATAGGTTTTTGTGTTGCATCAGTAGTTTAATTAGCCATTTTTATTAATAGAAAAGTGCAAAACAATATGTAAATGAGCTGTCCAAACTCCCTGGCTTCTGTAATTTTAGACAGTTTTACATCGAATAACTACGATAATAATTACGTAGATATAAGTGGTCAGATGTAGCTCAAGGGACCAGTCCTACCTAGAGAGAAGAAATAAAATTGCATTTCTTATTATATATAGTTTCATTGCCTAATAAGAAATGATACTGAAGGTTTCATTCCTTGAGGTAGGACCAGTCCTACCTCAAGGAAAGAGGGTCATCGTCTGCAAATAGATTTTCTTTACTGAAGGTTTGATTTTAAAAAAAATATCATTAGCATTTGCAAAATATCATTAGCATTATTAGGTTGTTGGTCCACTCATTATCATATCATGTGGTACTTTCTATGCCAGAAATATTTTGCCATGGCACAAAAGTGTCATGATACTATAAGTAGCATACCAGTGTTTGCTTGATACATGTCGCATTGTTGGTGCAGCACCGGTGTTTCCTGATACGTGTTGCATTGTCAGTTCATACTATCTCATGCCATTGTGTCTGATCCTGAAAGTTCAAAAGTTGAGTGCCCAAAGCAAGGTTTTTGAAATCTGAGCATACTAGCTTGTGGAGTTGGTTAACTTTACCTGGGTCTATATTTTTTTGGTTTCAGGTGTACTGTCTGTCAAAATTGCTGATATATGAGGAAAAATTGCAGTTTAGGCATTTTTACTGCATAAATTCAGAACCTAATGATTCTCTTTTGGTTTTATACTGCAGGAACATGGAAGCACATGTAATGTTGGTCCATCATCTACACTATATCCTGAAGATTTTTCTAGTGGTGACTCGTATGGTTGGCTTACCCCACAAACAAAAGAAAATTTTCTGGAGTTTCTTCCACTCGAAAGTCTACCAGATGTGCCATGCAGCATTGAAGATGAAGAAAGGGTATGTCTCGGATAGCATTAGCTGGGCAGCATCAGTTTCAAGTTATCTGCTGCATTACAAGTTACTTCTGATGCAACTATTGATAATATTTTTCTTGATAAGATTGGGTCAATTTTTTCTCTTTTTCCTATGTGCCTAACACTTGGCAGACAAAAATAAAATGCTTTTAGTCTCACTGACCACCTGCTGATGGACCATATTGAAAATACTGTATGGTCGGATAGGAATATAATATCCTTCAAATGAAATGTAATCAGCTGCTAATTGAGGATACATAAGTCATGCAACAATAGAACTCTGGTTATTTTAATTTGCCTGCTTTATTCATTCATAGTTGATATGTTTTCTTTTTTGTTATGCTTCGTTCTGGGTTTTATGGAAATAACCTCTTTAAATATTTAAAGGTAAGGCTGCATACATTGAGCCTCTCCAGACTCCTTATTGACGGGAGCCTCGTGCACTGGGTGCATCCTTTTTTTTTTTTCCGGTTTTGAGATTTCAATTTTGATTGAGTTTATAATTAAAGTGGCCATGGATTTTGGACCAAAATATTAAAATTGAGTAGCTGGCGGGAATGGATATTATTGTGAAATTCTTGGTGGCCATGACTTTAGACTGCACCAAGGATTCCAATCTGGGGAAGTTTCCAATGGTGGTGCCCAAGTGTGATAATTGTGCATCTTGTTCATATATATTTCTCTGGTAGGAAGACCATTGCTTATGCCAGGTTACTGTCCTGGTTTTTGGCGGATTGAAAATTCAAGTATCATCTAATTTACTCCTTTCTGAGTTTCTTCGGTTCATTTTTTTGGGTCCTTTTTCTGTGACTTGCTTATTGTAGATGTGCTGATGAATGGCAATGATCATTCAGATGGGAAGGTGGAAAAAAGAAGGGTTTTTCTTTTTGGTGGTGTTGGTGGGGTTTCATAAATGTATTGTCATTGGCACTATCCATACTGAGTTCTGCTGGACTACTTTTTCCGCTGGGATAATAACCTTGTTTTTTTTCCTTTTCTGATACAGATGATCATGGAAGCAATGATAGAATCACTCAAGGATCTGGAGATGAGGCACCAGCAAGATACTCACTCCGCTGTAGATAGTGCGACATCCAAATCAGCAGATGACTTGGAAGCTTTCACTGGAGAGTCCGGCGGTCCAAATGACACAGCTGAAAGATCGACATCATCGAGCACAAGTTGTAACTCAACTGTGGATCCAAACCTCAATCAGTCGCAAGATGTTGAAGCAGCTTGCAAGAATTCTGCCGGTTGTGTTACATTGGGTGATGATTGTGGTGAAGTCAACAGAAGCACCTCAGCACAGGATGCTGATGCTGATGCTTCAGCTGGCACACGAGCCACACTTGTTGTTCAGAAGAACCCGACGAGCCACATCATGGAGGGGTTATCACGGAGGTGGGGTCTGAACTTCTTTAAGAACAATCAATAGGGTCGGAAGGCAATGTTCCAAAAAATTTGATATGTATCTGATCGGTAGTTGTTTCTGTGATGTGATGTATACGACGTAAATATGTACCCTTCGCGACCAGGTGTCCTATTCTGATCCCCTCCACACATTAATTCATTGGTTGTAAAAAAGAATGGAATCTAACCAACAATAATTTTTCAGGAGAGCCGCTATTTAATGGCTGTGAATATGGACTACTAGGGCATGCATTGCAGCTTTCCATGTACTTGTGAAATTATGGTTGGTTTTTTTCCCAACAAGGTTGCCTCCATCATGTCTTTGATAGTTTGCATGCATTCTAACGTGATTTGCAAAAGGAAGGACTTTCTTTGCAAAGTTTTAGTTGTGCAATATTTGCAATGTTTTTTCTTCCAAGGTATTCATGATGAGTCATGTAACATTCTTGTCGGAGCAATCGATCGTGTTATTATTATTGCTCTATTAATTATTATTGCTCTATTAATTTTGATATGCGGGTTTGTCAAATTTTGATTGTGTTTGTGATTTCGACTCAGTTGCACGTTTTTATTTTTTATTTTAGCTTCTAACAAGTAATGTATTTTCTGAAACTAATTTCTTTTAGTCACGTTTAACTGTGTACGAGGTGTTCTTATATTGCCTCGATATTGAAACCTGACAACCATCAAAACGTTGGAATTATTCCGAGTTGCTTTCAGTATGGATGATCAACGACGTTATTGATCATACGGGTGGGTGGTTATAGACTGATACGACTAAACATGCCCGCACCCTATTTTCGATTGCCTCAAACATGTTTAAGTCTTCATATTAATGAAAATGTTGCAGATCACCAACTGCAGTTGCGTACAATGGTCTTCAGGGGCGAGCGAGTCTTATTTATGAACGAGTCCAAAAGTTCTATGGTGCCTTTTAATGCAAAATTACTTCCGTCGTTTAGATATCCAAAGACCGTAATGGTGCAGGAAGAAAACGGAATATGTTATCACACATGGATCACAAAAGGAGAGAAACAAAGGATCACGGCCACATCGATACATGTCGATTCCACCATTTCAGTTTCGATATAATACCTTGCGGAAGAAAACCTCGGCTCGGTTGTCCTGTGAAAAGGAGAAACAAAGGATCACGGCCACATTGACAAACGTCGATTCCACCATTTCAGTTTCGATATAATACATTGCGGAAGAAAACCTCGGCTCGGTTCTCCTGTGAACACAAAATCTGTCGATAGAAAATATCGCTGTCGCAAGTCATTGATCGTTAGTCAAAACCAAGGTTCGCAATATCGTACAGTACCGATATTTCGACCTGGGCTCGGTACCGGTACGGTACGGTATACCGAGCGATATACCTAGGTGTATCGAGTACTGTAGCACTGCTACAATGTTATATTGCACTCGGACCGGTAACAAACGGTCCGCGTACCGATATCCTGTCGGACCGGTACGTACCGTCCATACCGGGCGGTACGATTCGGTACGGCAGACTCGACTCAAAATAATATCTGAACAGAAAATATCATATCTGGGGCTTGACACGCCTTCCATTCGCATCACTGCCATCGAGGGCATCATTCGTGTCTGCACTCGAAACCGCTGAATTTTCTCCTTTCCCGGCAACATACTGTAACAGCTCTTTTAGAAGTGATGGACAACTGACCTTCAAGTATTTGAATCCTTCAGATTGCACCACCGCCGCAAAATTCATTAGAAAAAAAAAAAATCTGTTAAGAGGTAGAGCGACACGAGTTACCTTTAAAGCATTATCTGGGATTTGCTTTGTATGAGAAAAAGGACATCCAGTGCACGGATCTCTTGCCGATCATGGGCTCAAGGAAAGTTGAGACATGGAGTCTTATCCTTACAAACAAAGAGGTCATTTTCATGAACAACAATCATATCCTTACCATGACATGTGAAACACAAACCTTTGATATTTGTTTTAAATGGATGTTAATGCTATTGAATTTATGGCAATTCCTTTCATCGATAGACAACATTGATGAAGTGTCATATTCCACTTGATGTATTAGAAATATCAAGTAAATTGTGATCCCATCTATCTTACAGACTATACACAAGTTTATTTTTACACGAAAGAACTGGAAGGTCTGAAAGCTATAATTGCATAATGAGAACAAGATATCAGTCAAAGGACAATATGATAAGAATCAAATACATCCAGATTACCTAAAATATACATGAGAAATAACCCATCAACTTTGCTAGCAGGGTACCGCCCTGTGCTTTGGAAAGAGATAATTACATTAGATCTTGTCAAAATTGCTTGAACTAAAATTGATTGCAACAAAAGATCAGGTCAGTGACAAATGTTCCAAGACCGGCAAAGTAATAGACAGAAATGAATGTTTATTCACAAAGAATTCTGCGGATACAAGGGTTTCATTTCAACTACAAAGGAAGAGCACAATGGTCTGATTAAGTGCCACACCATATGTTAAGGCAAAAATCAGAATAACTCGGCATTCAAAGCCTATTTACGCAGTTCATTGCATTCCTTGCTGACAGAGAAACAGCACCATGAACAGGCAGCTGATAATTTTGTAAATTCTGTAACTATGTACTGAAGATGTAACTATGAATGCATTTAACAGTGAAATTACCTCTTGGGATAGAATACTAAGTGTACCTCTCAAGTTCTGCGGTAATGCAACAAATTTGAGACAAACAGATTCAAGATGAAAACAATGGTGCTGCTCAGCCAATGCTAGAATGGTGGCCACTGTATTTATAGCAACATCCTCACACAGCTTGACTTCACAAAGTACTTCAAGCCTGTCCAACGCATAGCGGTCAGTAGCAGCAAGCAAATGTTGAGCCATTAGAGTTGAAGCGCACTTTGCATCCCAACCAGTAATCCTTTCCATGTCACATACGGAATCCCAGTATATAAAATGGAGTAGAGCCTGAAAATAAGAACAAGCAAGTTTTGTTTATGTTGTTGGAAAGAGTCCATTTATATGACTAGAAGATGATAAAATGTGCAAGTACCATTGTGCTAAAAAACATAGAATATGGTATAAAGAAGTAATAGATTCCACATACTCCTTTATATATATAATAGTGATAGGACTCAAACATATACCATTGACTATTAACCACTATTTTTATGTCTTACAAAATTGAATTACATGTAGCAAAACCTCAGGCATGCACAAGGGAAAAAAAAAATTAAAACAAACCCTATCATGAAATGATGAGGCCCAAGATTGCAAGCAATTTCATAATATAAAAACATGTACAACCTCCATTCTTCATCATCATTGCCTAATATAAGATTTCAGTGTTATTGATTCAAATACACTGCAGATGAAATATAGGAAACACCAATGGTCTATAACAATAATTATGTCATTGTCAGAGGTAATCATGCTAAGTTGATTAAATTTCAGTCACTGATTGAACTGAACATAGCTTGTGACCAATATTTCTGTTGTTCTTTAAGTCACAAGTGTTCTATCCAGCCAATATCAGCCTAAAGAAACAATTAACTTCAGAGAAACTATGTAACATATAGGGTGTTAATTTCATTTTACACTTGCTTTTGGGAAGATATGTTATCAAAAGTAAGCTCCACAAACCCCATCCAGAAGCACCTGGGCACTAGAAATTCTTAATTCACAAATCATCTAAAGGAATCTTTTTGTGTTCAGTTTTCCATATTAATGAGAATGTGTTGAAGGGTAGTTATAATATAGCACAATGTCAACTTTAATTAAACCTCATTAAATGAATATAAACAGAAACGAAACTGCAGAGTCCATAGTGATAGTGGTACAGAAGAAAATATCAAAATCAGTAGATAAAATACGATCCTACCCATGGTATGCAGTACCGAATGGTACCGCCCGGTATGGGCGGTATGTACCGGTCCGACGGCATATCGATACGTGGACCGCCTAGTACCACTACAGTATTACAGTATTATATTATAGTAGTACTATAGTGATGCAGCGACGTACTGTAGCAGTAATAAAAAATATATAAAATTGTTCGGTATACCGGTATCGTACCGAACCAATCTCGAAACACCGGTACGGTACGGTATTGCATACCTTGATCCTACCATATCCTGCATTAATCTTTTGAAAAAACATGTTACGAAGAGAGGCACAATACACCACTGAGAGGACTCAACCATGTGATATGGATATATAGTTTATTATATTTGACAAATTAAATCATCAAGCTCTCAGTTATTGCATTAATTGGTCATAATTTTTTATCTTGGGCAAAGTGAAGTCTATCTGTGCATCCTCAAAATGTTAATCTACATGTCAAGACAAATTAATTCATGCCTTATCAGAGAGTGACCCATCATTTTTTATGTAGCAACTATAGATCAAATTTAACCCCGGACATCAAGTTCTGATGCCACTAGCATATAATAATTCTATCAAAAATTAAACATCCTATGAGCAAACAAAATTTGGCAACGACCTCGGAAATCAGAAGTTATACCCTTGTCGCTCAAGGTAACTTTTGAAGAAAGGGGCTTGCCACAAAAGCCCAAGAGACAACTGGCATGTCTGCAATGAAGTAAACTGGCATTACCGTGTATGAAGGTTAAAGACATGCAACAATATAGCATATACTACACCATTAACTCAAGGACTAGAAAGAGCTTAGAGTTAAAAATCAGGAAAGAAACAATATTGACATCTTAAACAAAGAGAAAAGGAAAACCATTTGGCAAAAAGTCAGACTAGCCTTTAACATACAAATTAATTGGTGAAAGAGGGAATCCAAACCACTAACTGAGAGACCATGAAAACAAATAATGAATATGAACTAGAAAGACTAGATTACCTTGAAAACTGAAGGTTCCATATCTTCAACCTTTATGCAATGCATGTTTACATCTTTCATTGGACCAAAAAGTTGAGCCCTGAACACAGGTGATCGAGCTGCAAGTACCAATTTATGAGCATTGAAAACCTCACCATCAACTTCAAAACTTATATCCGTCCCCTTTTCACTCTTTAGAAGCTGCCCAAAATGCTGAGCTATGTCAGAGGGTGGCACTGCTATGGTGCAAATGTTGGGTCCTTCTGTGTATGATCTAACAACACCAACACTACAATTAACCAAGAGACAATCATCTTTAAGATAATCTGATGTCTCTAAAGCTGTTCTTCTGTAAAAACGCTTCTACCCCCTGCATCATTTGCAACAAATGTAATATCCTTGTCAATGGTCATTCATAGTATGCATTACTTGCAACATCTTTTAATGTATAAAAAACACATAATATTAGGTTCCATAACAAGCACTTAATAATGCATCATTAGTTATATGAAACAACAAAGAGGAACAGACAATAAAACCAACGCTATTCATGCTTTACATTAGTTTTATTATTCAAACTATTAGTAAAATTATTATTATTTATTTTATGTTGCTACATTACTGCAACAATAATTTGCATTTTGATGACATCCAGCCTCTGAAACATAATGCATAACCACAGTAATCACTGATGACTCGTAAAAAGACTAATCAAAAGAACACTCCTTGGTGCAAACCGATCATGTCGTTTTTCTTAAAAGATGTCACTGAGATCCGAAATAAAGCTCAAAAACAACCAAATGGAAAGAAAAGATCATCAAATTGAAAGCATCGGATGCAACTAAACAGGGGATCCAACAAGAAAACAGTTATCTAAATTCTAAAGCAACTCACCAAATGCTGCCGCGGTGCTTAACATTGTAAGGGCCGCTCCCGAGCATCCTACCAAAGTGGCTGTGAACCTTGTGCTGCTCTGTCCCGCTCTGATCCAGCAGCGTCAACTCGAAAAGCGCCCTCACGTCGGCCCCCTCGCTCGCGAGGGCGATGAACAGCGACACGTACGCCGCGCCGTCCTCCGCGCTCTTCCCATCGGGATAGAAGTAGATGGCCCAGTCGTACCCCCTCACTGTGAACGTGTCCGACACAGTGTACTTTCCGACACCCATCCCCTTGAGCAACGAGTACCCCGAGATCCTGAAGTGGTGGGAGCCGTTCACCGTCTCGGTGACGGACGTCGACGCCGTCTCCGTCGGCGGATGAGGAGGGGCCGAGGGGTGCGAAGACGACGAGAAGTAGGTCGGCCGCGCGGACGTGCCTCCTCTGCCAACCCTACCGCTACCCATCTCGCCAGGCTTAGATCGACACAATCGGCGTCGGATCGACGACGAAGAAGGAAACGCCTGAGGTCTAACGACTTGGGTTTTTCCGTGATAAATCGATCGATTGCGAAACAGCAGCAGAGTTCGATCAGGTCGACAAGAACGGAACGCAGAGCGATTCTTATCTGCCCCGAACACTGCACTCGTCGAATCTACCCTCGCAGTGATTGCATATAAAACATGGGCCCACATGAGACTCTTTGCGGGCCACAGCTGCTGTTTGCGGCAAGTTTGTCGGGTTATCAGAAACCAAGTAGGAAAGATACATGTTGGGGGTTCGGTAAGGAGGGTAAATGACAGCGGTCCGGTTTTCTTTCGGGCTAAGTGAGGGACCGGTTTATCCGAGCCAAATTTGTTTTCCATTAAGATTAAGCATATTCCAATAATCACACTATCAATCTTTTTAGTGTCTGATGCTACCAAATTTGTTTAAGTTACTTATATTCAGGAAATAATTTATCCCAAAAAAAAACTCATAATCACTTTTCACTACAAAATACCTTTATATTAAAAATTACCCAATGAGGTCTTTGTTCTATGAATGGATAGGTTGCACATAGTTTTTCTTTTTTTTGGTTAAATTGAACCGGTCCGGTTCGAATAAATATACTTAGTATATATATATATATATATATATATATATATATATATATATATATATATATATAAGCTTCCACCAAGAGATATCGAATTTTTACGAATTATAATTCAGTTTATTTTTTAGTGTAATGCTCAACTTTTAGTAAAATAGTTCAAATTATTATAATTCATTTTACCATAACATGATTGAAACCGGGATTTTTGTATATGTTTTGAACTTTTATAATTATAGTAGAACATTATTGTAATAAGGATTATATGATTTTTTTTGTTTTTATGATGAATTTAAAAATAATTAATTATAAAAAATAATATATTTTGTATTAAGAAATACATTCATTAATAGGTTAACTTCCAATGCCAACTTAAATTTTCACAACTCCATTCAAAAAGGTTCTAACAATGATTTTAATATATTTTTATGATCTTAAGATGATTAATTATTAAATTTGATATATATTTTTAATATGTTTCATTAATGAATGTATTTAGATTTATTTTTAAGTGTAACTTTTTCTTTTGAGAAATAATAAGTAATGAAGATGGGATTTAAATTCAAAATATTATAATAAATTATCAAGATCTTTATCAGTTAACTAAAATTTTAAATTCTCAATCTTTTGTAAGATTCCTAATATTTCATCACCAGAGATTAACTTTAATCAAACAAATTAAAATATTCTAATCAAACAAATTTAACATGAGTTTTTTTGTTTTAGAGTGTAACATGGTTTCCTTAGGTAAATTCTAAAAATAAGTTGAATGTACTGAATTCTTTTATTTTCTGATAAATTTAAATATTTTTCTATCAAAATTGATATATTTTTTATATGATGGTGGGAACATAGTGTTTTTCAACTTATTTTTAAGTGTAATATGAGTTTCCTTGAGTAAATGGATGATTAACCCAAATCGGTGTATCGACTTGAACGATTAAAAGAAGATAAAAAAAAATTATTCAGATTAGAGATAAAAATAAAAGTCTCTAAAAAATAACATCATCCAATAAATTTTCAATAGAAGAGTGTTTTCCAAGTATAAAAAAATATGAAGGTTTTTCATTAAATTATCTTTATTCTAATGAATATTATTTGGATCATTAGTGAGCACTTAGTTGTTTTCGCCATTTTAATACCCAAAAAAGAAAAACCAAATCCTCTATATTTGGAAGTAATAGCAGAATCCTTATTTTTGATTAAATTTATATCTATTGAGATTTAAGAATCATTATATTTGCTCTACAATAGAATTAAATTTATTTTCTATTCAAACGTGATGTTATAATTTATAATATAATTGAATCTCAATAATATATTAAAAGGTATGAATAATGGTTTACAATATCATACTAACCTGATAAAAGACCCGTAAAAGTGATACGTCTATACACCTTTGTGTCAATATGTACAGTATCCAATTGATCGATATATCGATATAATATATTATTCAGAACTTTAGTATGAATAACTAAGTATGACAATAACTTATAGTTTAAATTTAATCACCTACTAGAGTGAAAAAAGATAAAAATTAATATTAATGTATTTATATTTATAAGATGATGACGGAGTGATATTAATTCATTGAGACTATAAGCAAATGTTAGATTTCGATGATTGGATTGATAGTAATATTCGAGGATTAATTTTTTTTTGAAGGATAAAATACTTATGATCTGAAGTTATGACAGATACTTTACTAATGTAATATCAATCTCATGAATGATTTTTCTAAAATATATATATTTTAAATTTTAGTTTTTTAAATAATATTTTTAATTTTAAAATACATAAAGTATCTCTCAAAAGCATTTTAGTCAAGTTTTCTCATCCTTTTTTTATCCGTCTTCAACTATTATAATTTGGCTCATTTACAGTATTTTATTAAGGTATGGAAACATCATAAATGTGATATTATGTTATATTTCATTTATTATCATTGTTTATATATCATTATAATATCATATTTTTAGGTTTATAGTTAGTTTGATTAAGATTAAAAATTTATTTAATTTTTATAATGTTTTTGAGTGGATATTTTTATTGTGATAATCAAAACATTATAATACGTCAAAAATACTATAATTGATGATAAATTTTTTAAGGTAAATATTAAATATTTTTGAAATTAAATATACTGTTAAAAAACAAAAAATAGGAATAGGGATTAAAAACATCCAGAATATAAATATATTTTTAAATTCACACCGATAATATTATTAATTTTAATGCTTATTAATTGAAGGAGTTTTCACTAACAATCGAATGTGAGAGAGATCACATAATAAATTTAATAAGCCAAAAATATTATAATAGACGAGAAAATTTTTGAAGGAAAGTTTGAGTATTTTTAAAATTAAATATATTGTTAAAAAATAAAAAAAGGAATACCGATTAAAAATATCTAAAATATAAATATTATTAAAAAAGTAATCCCAATAATATTATTAATTTTAACGTGTATTAATTAAAGAAGTTTTCACTAACAATCGAATAGGAGAGAGATTACATAATAAATTTAATACACAATGTTAGAGAATTAAATAATTATTTTCAAAAACATGGAATCACATTTCACCTTAACGCGTTTGGGTGGTTTTGCGTCTCAAACACCCAATTCGTTGCTTCAACCGAACACAATCGGCGAGGAAGGCTCACCGGTGGAACGGCTATATAAACCAACAGCGTTACATTTCCCTTTGTGAGGCATTTCTATCATTGGCCGAAGAAGAAGCATCAAATAAAAAAAGAGGGAAAAAAAATCACCGAGGAGGTGGGGAATCGCGGCGTCTTTTTCTACCAGTAGTGTGATCCACCGACTAAAAAAAGGGCAAGGGGGGAAAGAGGAAGGGGGGATGGAATTGGTCGGTTAGACGCCGAAGAAGAAGGGGGAGGCGAGCGAGGGGGCAGTAGATCTGGCAAACGTTGGGGGGTTGAGGGCGCGGAAGGCCGGGAGCTCGATGGAGGGCGAGGACGCCGAGGAGTGCCGGCCGTGGCGCCGGCGGCTGTCGTCGATGGCCGTCTCCTGGTCCGCCCTCTTCCGGGTCTCCTTCCTCTTCCTCCTCGCCGCTGCCATCGTCACCGCCTTCATCACTCTTCCCGTCGAAAAGGTAAATCGAGGGGTTTCGCGTTGTCTAATCGTCACAATCTGCGATGTCTTAGGCGGCATCACATTGTCGTGGTTTGTTAGCGTGTGATGATGGTTCCGTTCGTGGAATGCGATGAGGATACGAAGCATGATCTGGTTAAACGATTACATGTGGCGAAGTTGTTCCTAGATCCATCTGTCACTGTTCTTTCTTCCTCGCGGAAAATTTATTTGGGTTATCTGTGTTTTTAATGATCAGTATTAGAAATAATAAGGATGGGTTTCTTCTCCTACATTAGTTGTTAAAGCTTATGTCCGTACCCAATCTTCCCAAAAAGACTTGTCTCGATGGATTGATCAGCATTTAGTACACATGCTTGCATAATGTATCTGTAGCTAGATCGGCCGGTGATTTATATGCTTGTCGATGTAACCAGATTTTACAAGATAAACTGGGGTATAGGGTCAGCAGAGTCTGATTTTGAGGCCCTGAATGACCCATGACAGCATAAATAAACAGAAATGTAAATCTTAGCATGATTGTCACACTACCTAAACCTGACTCAGCTAGACCACCCAATTGCTCCAAGGTTTTATCATTTCACTTCTTCGATGTGATAATTTCTGATCTTAATTGATGAGCTGAATTAGACATCAAATATTTTAATCAAACTGTGGAACCTTAAGGTTTTATGATGAATAACTACGTAAGGTTCTCTCAATTAAAAATTTGTATGATTGTCCATTTCCTCCTTCTATTGCTAACTAGAGAAAGTCTTCCAAATCAATAATGACAATCTTTTTGCTCTACAAATCTCTGACTATGTTGTTGATGTTTCAGTTTTCAGTTGTACTGTGCATACCACCATTGCCATCTTTATCTGGATCTTCCAGTACTCCATCCATTTGAGAAAGTTTCTACCTAGACAAAGTTACATGTGCTTGTATTTGGGTTTGTCTAGCTCATCTGCTATTTAATCAGCCATGACCTGCATTGCAATTCTTCAAACACCTTTACATTATTTTTTTGCCAAGTAAGAATCTGGTCCTGTTTCGCATTTTAGCCTGTATGCTATGAACATGTGGCTACTTTTTTGTTTCATCAATTTAACTCTCAGGAAACTCAAAATACTTGATTAACTTCCTCAAAACAGGAAAAAGTGTAATCTTCCCACTAACTTTCACGCAAACTGGATATTTTGTTGGTTTGAGGATTTAATGCATTCGTGAGCAATATTGCTGTAAAGGTTAATTGATGTTTATATTAACTTCCTCAAAACAGGAAAAAGTTTAATCTTCCCACTAATTTTCACTCAAACTGGATATTTTGTTGGCTTAAGGATTTAATGCATTCATGAGCAATATTGCTGTAAAGGTTGATTGATGTTTAGAACTTTTAGTGACAGTGGTACGAATGCCTTGTGTTTATAGCTTTTAGTGACAGTGGTGTAAATGCCTTGTGTGCTTGAATCCACTTATAAGATACACTGTCGATTAAAGGTTATTTACTTTTGTGAAATGCTTATACCACTTCTGTTGTCAAAGGCCTCGTTGATTGATGATCATCACTTTTGGTGATAATGGTGTTGATGCCTTTTATGCTACCGTAGTGATAGGTACCTTACACTCTTGATTGAGGACTACTCATTTCCTCCCAAATACTTAGATTTTTTAAACCCTATACTTATTTTTACTCTTGAGATTGCTGAACTGTTTGTTATAACTGACTTCTATGAAATGTACAGTTTGATGCACTTGCTTATGCTATTTTCGCAGAAGAAAAGACCATTGAGTTATCATATTTCCGCTGCTATTATAATATACTACATTCATTGGGTTTTACTACCCTCCAGATATAAAAGGAGATTGTTATCTAACCTGTGATTCAAATTTTCTTAGTTATTTTTTTTCAAAAAAATTGTTGATTATATGGCCGGTTGACTGTTTCTTATATTAATATATACAAATGTTAAACTGCAAACTGATTATGTTATTTAGAAATCTATCTTCACAAGAAATGTGGTTGATAATGATGGTTGTGTTCACACTTCAATGACAATACCTTATGAACAAGTACTTGATTTATTTTCCTTTGTCTTCTGTTTTGCATTAATGTCAGTGTTCTGGTCTGTGTAACTGTTAAAATGGTTAAGTTTTCTGTTTACATCAGCTTTTGAACTTTTGATGACTGAGCCTTGTGAAATATGCTTGCTGACAGATTCTGAAGGATTTTTTAGTCTGGGTCAAGCAGAATCTTGGTCCATGGGGTCCTCTAGTGCTGTAAGTGACAATAGGTGTCTATTAATAGATCTCTGCTAGCCTTCTTTTTCTCTGTATGCTGTTATGGTACTCTTTACTAGATATTTTTTAATGTTCACTACAACAAGTTCTTGTGCAATTATAATTTGTGATGACGTGTTCTTTCTCTGTCAATTTTATTGTTTAGTTCATTGTTGAGCAATTTTATTATTGTAGTACCACCAATTTTCTTTTTTTTCCTTTTATTTTTTTAATTTGGGATCAATATTTTAGTGTGCAACGGTGTTGTTGCCTAGTAACACTAATTTGCTTAGAGTTCATCTCTCATGAAGTTAGTTTCAGTCTGTATAAAACAAATAACTTTTAACTACTTGCTGTTGCTAGTAAAATTCTTTTAGATGGTAGCTTGATGTCATCATGGAACATTTCTATTCCTCTTGGTTTGGTAGATGGATTTTAATGTTTTGATGAAATGTAATATGCTATATCTCCTGTTGTTTGTTCCCCTCATTTGTGTGTTTTTTAAGTTTGAAATAGGCTAAGCATTTGATAAAAGTTAAGCTCTTATGGCCTAGGTTTAAGAGTACATATTGATATCTTATATGAAACATCGAAGAAAAGATAATTGTTTGAACAGTTTAAACAATATGTGATTACCATTTATCTAACTTAAGAGAAACACACGTATACTTTTCATAATAACAATCATTTCTAAATATACTTCACATTCATACAAAAAAGTAAGCAATTTGTTGACGTTCATGATTAGTGGAAGCAAGGTTTGTCGTACCGGACTGTACCGCCCGGTACGGGCGGTACGTACCGGTCTGACAGGTCAGCGGTACGCGGACCGCTCCGTACAGTAACACTGTAGCAGTGTACAGTGATCGGTACACGTGAGTGTACCGCTCGGTACACCTGGGTGTACCGAGCGGTATACCGTACCGTACCGGTACCGAGCCCGGGTCGAAACGCCGGTACGGTACGGTACGGCGAACCTTGAGTGGAAGAAGTATCTGTGTACACATGTTTCGTACATTAATATAAATTAATGCAGATGATACATGTGTGTAACATAAGTTTCCAAGAATTTGACAACATAAGTTTCCATGAAGTTTTCATTTGATGTTAAACAATATCTGACACGGATGTGGCACAACAAACATTTTATAGTGTTATATCTCCTCTCTCTAACTTGTTCTTTCTAAAGGCAGACTTACCCTCCTAGTTTAGTTCACCATCCATCTTTGTTATTGGTTTCCATGTTGCACTAATTTTTGCCCCTCCAACATGTGGACATTCGTATTACTGTTGACCTCTCTACTGATAATCATTGCAGCCAATTTATTATTCTGGTCACTGAGAATGTCACGTCTCATATTTCCATGGAAGTAGCTTTCCAGATTGTGCATTGATAGCTAGAAATTTAGTGCTGGCGAACTTTATGCATCAGGCTCTCGACATTGTGGTGTCTAGGAAGGGTCAAAGTTGCCTTTACTCTACAAGTAGGTAGCACTACTGTCCCAAATATTTATAGGCCTGCAAGCCTGCTGCACCCTGCGGATGCTAGCAGCTGTCTGTTGCATTTCTGGCTGGCTGGATAGCGATTATTGTCAATAAAGGATCCCGTGTCTTCTATGCTTAAAAATTAAAATGAATATAAGCATGCATGTGTACAAGGTAAAAAGTTTGCAATTAGTCAGAAAAGAATGATGGCCTTTTTCTTTTCTAGTGTATTGCCCTTCACATGATGCAGATCGATGAATTAAGCTTGTTGATTCTAAGGTTGCCTTTCTCGAGTATTACATCTTGATAAATACTGTCAGTCCTGAGTATTATTTTTTCCCATATTCCTTATCTGCTTGATGTTAATCTTGTTTCTTTCTTTAATTAGGGCTGTTGCTTATATTCCTTTGACAGTGTTAGCTGTTCCAGCATCAGTACTTACGGTAAGTATGGAATACTCCTTATCTTGATAAAATGTTTAACTAGTGTCATTACATATTTCCAATTTTTTCATCCATATTCACAATATATGTTTCTCATCAATTAACTGTCTTTGCTAAAGATGATTTATCTTTCTTGAGTGGCTTCTATCTCTCTCCTCTCTGTCCTATTTCTACATGATATAGCTGATTTATTACATTTCTAGTTTCCTTTGAGGTCAAATTTACATGTTTTCATTTGACAAAGATTCAAAAGGATAGGGTTCATAGATTGCAACTCTCTCACAAATTCATAATACATTTCGTTTCCAGTCGTTATGCTTTGGCAATGGTTAACTAGTAAATGAGCAATTTTCATTGTTTATATTTCTCATGTCTTCTTGTTGTCTAATCGCCTACTTGGATCATTGATGTAATTTAAAAGATCATCTATACTCTTTCGGCATCGTTGTATGATATATTAAGTGATGATGATAAATGAACACTTTTAAGTTCTGCCATGAGTCTTGAGTTGATTTGGTTTGGATACCTAGTGTTATATTATGGTTCGAACATATGAAAGTTAAATGTGTGTTATGCTTGTCTCTCTTTCTTCTTTTGGTTCAGCAGTTAATACAATTTTGCTTTGCCAGCTTGGTGGTGGATATCTTTTTGGGTTGCCCATAGGGTTTGTGGCTGACTCTATTGGAGCAACAATTGGTGCAACAGCTGCATTTCTTCTTGGTAGAACGGTAAAAATAAATAAATTTAGACCTTATCAGTGACAGTTGCCTGTTTATTCTTTATTCCATCTATTAAGTGCATCGTTATTTCACTCAAGTTGTTGTATTCTAATAAAGTGATGGTTTAAATTTGATAATAAAAAAGGCCGACAAATACTTTCCTCTTCAACTTCCCTACAAACTTTGAGTTGCAGAATCTTGTTTAACATGTAATGCAATAAGAAAGATTTAAATGAGCTGATGCTCTTATGAGTGAGGATTTAATTACGACAGTGTGTTCCCAAGATAGCAAATATCAAGTTGGTTTGTGTCTGTGCCCTTGAAAAATTGGATGTTACATGATGATCTAAAGGCTATTTAAGTATCTTACTAGTTGTTGTTTACTTGTTTATGATCATGCAACTAGAGGACAAACATCTAAATTTACTGTAGACATAAAAAATAATCTAGAAGACATGGTGACTAAATGAAAAGTCTACTTAAAACTTAAAAGTTCTTCCATCAGCATTTTTTAACTATTTGAGCTGCATGAGTGAAATAATAACCCAACATTGTACCTATATTCTTTCTCATTCTACCTTTGTTCTTGATCATACTAAATAGAGTGAGCTTAATAGGGTACCTAAATCTATGACACCTAGGACATCGTTGTGTATGATATGTTGATTTCATCATCCTTCTCAGTTGTTCCTATTCCCATTGTTTATTTCTGACAATTATCTATAGGTAGAGCTTAACATCTTATGGGCTTCTACATTATTGTACTTTATAATTCTATTTCATGGTTTTGTCGGTAACTTTGCAACTATGCTTATAATATACTGATTTTACTTATCTGATTATACCTTGGAGGCTTGGAACATGTTGGAATCGAAAATTTATTGTGATGCTGTGTCTCTACAAATTTATGACTATACAGCATAAATATATCCTTTTATTTTGTTCTCTTGCAGATAGGGAGGCCTTATGTTATTTCCAAGTTGAAGGATTATCCTAAGTTTCAGGCAGTTGCTATTGCAATTCAGAGATCTGGTTTTAAGGTCCAAAGCTTTTTTCTCTGAGCAATCATATTTCTACTTAACTTTGAGTGAAGCATGTGATTGAAAATCTTTAACTAAGATGGAAGGCACAAAAAGAACTCCATAGTTTGTTTATTTTTGCCATAAAATGTTACTATTGAATCTATGGTTGCTTCACCAATGATTGTAAATGATTCGTTCGTACTTCTTCTGATATGCGTAGATTATCTAGGTTTGCACTTTTGTCTATATTTATCCAGATAACAAAATTTTAGTCTACAAAGTATCAAAGAATTGCTTATTAATCTACTTGTACATATTTGCGGCCTACTAGCAATTTGTCCAGCTTCTGATATGTTATGGCCGTAGGGAAATGATGTGTCACTGCATATGCAGCTATATGCATGTGTGCCAATTCATCCCATACATAGTGGATTTTCATGGTCTCTATATGCATAAAGCCCACATGTGCATTGGATGCTACTTATAATCATTATCACAATGGTAAAAAAAGAGGTGTTAATGAGTGAAGTGGTGGAGGTGGGACGTATAGGCAGGAGACACTTTGTTGATTCATCAGCAAGGTGCTATAAAGAAGGTGATCTCCAGTTCGTCTCTATGACTCACCTTTACCTTCTCTGTTCTTTCTCTCATCTTGTCTTTGATGCTCTTTGTTGACCAACACTTTGCATTTCTTTTCCTGTCTCTTCTATTCGGTTATAGACTAAATCTTCATCTTCAGAATATTTTGTTTTCAACTTTATTATAGTTTTTGACAATCATCTTTCTGTGTCTCTTTTTTCCTTTATATTGCCTAAATCAGGGTTTGTCTTTTTGTAGCATGAAATCAGCCAATTTCTTCTGATTGGCACTACAATCCTCGATCTAATGTTGGTTTACACCTATAATTCTCTACTTTGGTGTATGATGTTCTTTATTTACATATCCATAGAAACATGATTATGGCCAGAAGTTGTCCTGAGTTTTGTTTGGTCATATTTGGATCTCCAATCAATAAAGCAAATAGATGTACTCTTCTAAAAAAGGATTAGTTTATTAGTTGGGCTCAGGACATGCTTTAAAGTTTAAATCTGGACTGGGTTTGCACACCTGCTATCAATATCTATCTGAATATGAATTTTGACTAGAGTGATTCACAATGGTGAATGTGTGATGGGACTTATGGTGGTATTCTTGAATTAGATAACCTTAGATATATACTGGTCTTAATTGTGAATTTATTTTTAATATCTGCAATAGTTTTGGATCAAATGTCTTCATATAAATATTTCAGATTCAGAAATGCCAACTTTTACTTGATGATTTTATAATTTCCAAGGGCTAAGATGGGTTAAGTACTTCTAAGCAGGGTCTCCCGTACCGAACCATACCGCCCGGTACGGGCGGTATGTACCGGTCCGACAGATTGTCGGTACGCGGACCGCCTGTTATGCGGTCCTAATGCACTGTAGCAGTGGTACAGTATGCGGCACACCTGGATGTACCATTCGGTATACCGTACCGTACCGGTATCGAGCTCAGGTTAAAATACCGGTACGGTACGGTATTGCAAACCTTGCTTCTAAGTGTCTAAGGTCTTGTTTTCTTGAGACGATTATGTTGTCTGCTATTGGTAGAATCTGCTTGCAAAATACTTTGTCAGTTTGTTCTATCATGCTGCCATAAGTTGACATTGTTGAGTGCAACATTGGTGGAAAAATATTTCAGAGAACAGAAAAGGTAAACTTTGATTGTTTGATGGAATCAGTAACTGACATGTTTCTTGTAGTACATGTAGAAACTGCTGTATCAGATTTTCTGGGAATAACTTTTCTGTAGATTGAGTTTACTCATCCAAGAGTTGACATTAGTTTTTTGTTGTCTTTCTGCAGATTGTATTGCTGCTAAGGCTTGTACCTTTACTTCCATTTAACATGCTAAACTACCTCTTATCTGTTACTCCTGTTAGCATTGGAGAATATATGATTGCATCATGGCTTGGGATGATGGTATGCTTCCTAGGGACTTCTCTTCCTGGTTTTAGCTTTGTACTCTTTCAAGCTTTTTAAACATCAATTATTGGTATTAAACAGGAAACCCCAGGTCATATGCATTGTTTATGAGATTCTTAACCATGTATATTCTCTTACATGTTTATCTCTCTTTTTTTTTTCCTTTAGGAAGAGTGGTTATACAAGTTCCTTGGTACAATGATTTTCCTATCTAATAGAAGTTTGTGGATTTATCATGTGCTATGATGTTCTGCAATAAGCAACAAGTTTAGTTGTCATTCCTGAGCTCCACTTGAATGATGTAGAAGCATCCGAGTCTTCAAAGTTTTGGTTGTGTTTATATGCCTTATATCATCATTAACAACCTGGTTCTTCAAATCTATATGCTATTTCGTCATTTTCATAACTGGCTTTATTGTTTCCCACTGTGATATTATGATGCATAGGCAAGAGGTCTTCGAAATCCATGAAACTGACTGAACATTCTGAGTTTTCTTAAATATGTTCAATACAATGAACCTTCAATTTGTACAACCATCATTGATTTGGCACTACTGACTCCCAAGAAGAGTGTGAACTTACAAATATGATTTGCTTCTTTCATTTGGTCCTATATTAAGTTTTCTTTAAACATCTTTAAATTGCATATTTGGATTAGTGACTTAAAGTTAGTGGCACTTATCATTTTTTTGGCTCATCTTCATCATTATGCAATACCATGCCACACATGCTAAAAATACTGTGGCCGCATCTCTTTGTTCCTTCTTTTCTCTTTTGATTCACACATTTTTTTTCCATTTAAATGAGGTATATCTTTAAATTGGTCTTATTGTGTTTATTAGAAGATCCTGAAGGTTGTTCAGGCAATCAAAGGAAGTTAGGTTCAATATTTACATGTGTTTTCTGTTTGGTTCTCAGAAGCACTGTCAAAGTGTCAATGGCTCAGAAAAAAAATAATCATTACTAAGTTCTTGAACATGTAGTAACATGGAATGGTGATCTAAAATCTAAGTGGTTTTCCTTTGCAGCCGATAACTTTTGCACTGGTATATGTTGGAACAACCTTGAAAGATCTTTCTGATGTGACACATGGATGGAGTGAGGTTTCAACTACTCGTTGGGTAAGCATTAACTGCTTTATAGTGCCATCATATCTGTTGTCCATCTCTTTCTGTTGATCAGCATGGACAAAAATATTCTTATCGGTAATATAGTTCATTTGTTTGGTTAGAGTCATAAAAACTAAGACAAAAGTATTCTTATTGGTAATATAGTTCATTTGTTAGGTTAGAGTCATAAAAAGTAACCATTGACTTGTTTTATTCCTCAATTTCTGACCTCATGTAATTTTTACATGTTTGTGTGCCTTATTAAAAGCGACAATGTCTAGTTGGGTTGTTGTTTACCAAAAGCATCACTGCTAGACCCTGTGTCTTTTGCTCCACTGTTCTCGTGTGGAGAGGACCAAGGGAAAAAGCCATGAAAAGTGGTCCAACAATTCTCTTTATCAGTAGAGTCCCACTTATATCTTTAGCTAGTTGACCTTAATTAGGTTGGGTCAGTGAATTAAGAATATAGCTCATTCAGAGATGTTTAAACTTCAAAGATCGAAGCCTCTTTCAAGGTCTGATAAAGGATGCTGTTCTGAAGTCTGAACATATTGTTTATAGTATCTTTTCTTTATTTTCCTTGTTTTCTTCTCTCAATGATCACCGCAGAAGACCTCTCACCTAAATCAAATCTGTTGAGTAGAACTGGAAAGTATTTTGCTTGGTGAAAGTAATCATACTGAAGGTACCTTAATCCAGTAATGGATTTTACTTTTCAAGACTTCTTTGGGTCTATTATTAAGAGATGATATTTATTCTTTCCTTTATTCACTGTAGATTATGTTAAGCTGTTATTTTATGATGAATATGTGAAATAATATTTCATCTACCATGAAGAAGACCAATACGGGTAATTGCAGGTGCCAAATGCCTATATGAA